>NW_015170441.1:37023-44251 GCF_001447785.1 Gekko japonicus
CCACACCCCCTGACATCACCGGAAGTGTGTCAGAAGGCAACACCCACCGCTTAGGCTCCACTGGACTGTTTTAGATTGCTAGCTATTGGGGGATGGGGAACGTGCAGATCTGCCCTCACAGAGGAGGGAGAGCTTGTACCTGAAGGCGGGCCGGAGGGGTGGCTCTGCAATTTACCTGGCTGCTTCTTGCTCCTCATGGCCCAACTGAGGGCTGCTGGGAGCAGGGGGCGGGGCTTGTTGCATGTGCCCGCCCCCTGGGCTCCTTACTGTCGGAGCTCCGCTCCTGTGCGCTCCCGCAGGAAATGACCTCTGTTTATACTTAGTGTAGCCAACCCGCAGGGTGGAGCCGGGCGATCTCTGGGAATTACAGCTCATCTCTAGTTGACAGAGACCAGTTTCCCTGGAGAAAAGGGCAGCTTTGGAAGCTGGCCTCCGTAGCATTATCCTCTTCTGAGATCCCTCCGGTCTCCAAACCCCGCCCTCCCCAGGCTCCACCCTAAGCTTCCAGGGATTTCTCAGCCTAGAGCCGACAACTCTGTTTGTCCTTCATCTCAAATACGGTAGCTGCAGATTGCCCAGATCTCCTGCTGTGTGTCTGTGAACGTCATCAGGCCTAACTCACTTGATCACCATGGCCCGATTTGGTATTGTCTGGGCTCAGAAGTCAACTGTGGCATCATTTCAGACAACCTGGAGTGTTTCTCTGTACAAAAGAATGCAACAAACACATTAAACTGCCTTGTACTGAGTCAGAACATTGATCTGTCAAGAAGATCAGTACTGTCTATTCTGACTGGCCGTGGCTGTCCAGGAACTCAGGTCGAGATCTTTCACATTACCCACTGCCTGATCCTTCTAACTGGAAATGCTGGGGACTGAACCTGGGACCTTCTGTATGCCAAGCAGATGCTCTACCACTGAGCCACGGCAGCTCCTAAGAAACCTAAGAACATAAAAGAAGCCAATGGCCCATCCAGTCCATCACTCTGTCACATAGTGGCCAAAAATACCAGGTACCATCAGGAGGTCCAGCAGTGGGGCCAGGATACTAGAAGCCCTCCCACTGTTACCCTCCCCCCCCAAGCACCAAGAATACAGAGCATCACTTGTCCCAGCCTGAGAGTTCCTATCTATACCTTGTGGCTAATAGCCTCTGCTCCATATGCTTATCCAATTCCCTCTTGAAGCCATCCATGCTTGTAGCCGCCGCCACCTCCTGTGGCAGTGAATTCCATGTGTGAATCACTCTTTGGGTGAAGAAGGACTTCCTTTTATCCGTTCTAACCCCACTGCTCAGCAATTTCATTGCGTGCCCACGAGTTCTTGTATTGTGAGAAAGGGAGAAAAGTATCTAATTCCCTCTGCCAGCCGCCACCTCTGCCAGGAATTCTTTCAAACATTCTCCATGATAACACTAGTTTTCTTTTTTTCTTTTTTGTTTATGTGCTTTTAGTTATTTCCCTTAATTTTTGTGAGCTTTGTCAAAATTACTCAAGTCCTAACATGGCTTCTGGCTTTACCCACTGATCAAATTGTTCTGCTGTAAGAAATCCAAGCTTGACAGCCGGCAGGGTTTTTTGTATGGGGGTAGACAATCCATCGTGGGAGCCCACACCTGTAGTCGAAAGTGGTGTGCCCCAGACGTGGGAGTTCCACCTCAGTGAGAGCTCAGTCAGTAGTTCCCAAACCATGTGGCGTGTGAGAAGACTGCTGGCGGTCAAATTCACACACTGGTTCAAAGTACCAAATTCACATACTGATCCAAGGTTCCAAACTGGGACTTCATAAGAGAAAGTTGCTCATGGTGTCTTCATTGTTCCAGGCAGCGTCTGCTGCAGGGTAGGTGACCCTGCTGTATCAATCCATCGCTGGCAATTAAATCAGCAATCGTTCCCAATGTACAGGAGCAGCAGACTGAGCTATCCTCTGTGTAGAATGTCCTTCTGCTTGAGGTATTGTTCATAGCAGTGCAATCTTTGGAACAATGATTCATACAGAAGCACAGGGGTAGGCTCTACAGTGGGTGACCATCATTCTTTTGTGTTATAAATGTAAGCTTTGGGCTGTATGGATAACAGTATGTTTCTGATGTAATTTAGAAAAAAAAGTGTACTAGATTATCAGAAATTTGGGGAATGCTGGTTGAAGTAGATGTGTTCCTTTGTTATCCAGTTTGGCGTCGTGGTTAGGAGAGTGGGCTCTAATCTGGGAGAGCTGGGTTTGATTCCCCACTCCTCCCATGCAGCCATCTGGGTGACCTTGGGTCAGTCACAGTTCTCTCAGAGCTCTCTCAGCCCTGCCTAACTTACAGGGTGTCTGTTGTGGGGAGGGGAAGGGAAGCTTCTCTGAGACTCCTTTGGGTAGTGAAGAGCAGGGTATAAATCCAATCTCTTCTTCATCATCCTGATCAACAACATTTCTCTTAGAGGATTTTTATTATTGTTGACAATCTACGTGGTAAAGTGGTTAGAGTTGCCCTAGAGGCGCGCTACGCTGAAAGTATGTGCATCCCTTATCTGTGCGCATATATACCTCTCTTTAGATGTGATGTCGACATATACTGAGAGCCCCACGATGTACCCAGGAAATGCAGTTGCAGTTTGTGTAACCTGGAAAATATACATTGCCCAGTTAGCACAAACATGATGGTCACTCGTATCAGGTGTATGGTGGTGGGGACCATGTGCTCCTGATACGCACAGTTGGTGGGCTCCCAGTACATGTGGATAGAATGTCTAAAGACTTCTCAGTGTCTGTACAAAGAGAAATCATGTGTATGTTCACTATCCCATTTGTACGGGGCTAGTGCTGGACTTCAACCAGAGAGGTCTCTGGAGAAATGGGGGAGGCGGGCATGAAAAAAAACATTCAGCGTCATGGCATTTATGTAGCACCACCAATGTACAGAGTGACATAAGTAAGCAACAGAGCCCTCCCCGTGAGATAACGTTCCAAATTTTGATAAGGGTTGTTGTTAAGGAGATGAGAGATTATTCCGTTCCCTTTGTCTCTCTTTCTAGATCTGTAAGGCCTTCCCTTTCGTTTATCTACTGGCGAGAGCACCACTTTGCTGTAGGTCTCTCTTCTCTTCTTTATGAATCAGCGGCAATAACCGAAGGTTGAGTCTGCTGACCTGCAGGAAGCATTAGCAGGTTGTTGAAGGCGGCGTTTCCTGATCATTAGCGATTAGGATCACTTTGCAGCACTGGGTGAGAAGGATCATATGTTTCCTTCTCTTTTGCGTCTCACGGCCGTGCGGGTTGCCGCCCCCGCTAAGGAGTCCAGGCAGTCCGAAGCAGCTGTGCCAGACAGTGAGCCCGCCGAACAGCTCTGAAGCTCCGTGGGGAGTTATGGCACTGTCCCACCCTGGAGGAGAGGGGCGGTGGCTGCTTCTCCGACGGGCCAGGTGCCGGCGCGAAGCAGCGGGTACAGTCGCAGATCGGCAGCGGCGGCACGGCCCAGAGGCCGCCAGAGCCACCGCTGGCGCATCAGCACTCGCCCTGGAGATGCCCCGCCGGCGTCCAAGCTGATAAAGGGGGGCGTGGCCCAAGTCGGAGGGCGGATGGGCGGTCCTGGGAGCGGGGCGGGGAGATAAAAGGCAGGGTGGAGAAGGGGCCGGGGAGGAGGAGTGCACTGTGGAACGGAGTGGGACGCTGACCAAGAGAGAGTCGAGAGACGGCAAAGAGAGAAGGAAGTCCGCAGCGTACTGGCAGAGGGACTCTCAGGGTGGCGATAACCCTGTCCCCTGCCTGTCTGTGGCCCCTCACTCCCTCTCCCTTTTTGGATCCTACCGCTCCGAGGGCCGTCTCCCCCATCAGAGTCAGGTCACAAACCCTGACACCACGGCCACTGGGGGCGCCGCACCAGAGTTCAAGGGAGAGCGCGACAGACAGTTAAAGCAAGACCTGTGAAGAAGATCTTAATGTGTGCAGAGGTTCATATAGAAAGAGGTGGCACTTAAGATACCCTGAGGCCACATGCTGTGCAGTAATATTGTCAATTCAATCGACTGTATCCCATTATCACAATTAACAGACTCATTTAGAGTGTGTATATATAATAGTTAAGTTGGATGAATTTGGAATGACTAATTGTGGTAGTCTTATTCTGTGGTTTGCATTGGAAAGTGTTATATATATATAAAAACATTTGTACATCTTAGCGAAAATGTGCGTAGGATTTGCTGTTCTTCTTTGTGACATGTTCTTCTGGTAGAAGGAACAATCTTATCTCTCAGAACCTACTTATGGCAACACATCTGGCTATAGTATAGTAGCATTTTCTTGAGAATTCAAATATGAGCTGTGATGCGTAAACCTAACCTTGTTTAACATTCAATTGGACTTACTGCGCATCAGCACTCGCCCTGGAGATGCCCCGCCGGCGTCCAAGCTGATAAAGGGGGGCGTGGCCCAAGTCGGAGGGCGGATGGTCCCGGCGATGGCATGGTGCGGCGTGTCTGTTGTCCGCGCGGGAATGGTCCTGGGAAGACGTATGTGTCCCCCGCCGAATCACGGTAAGTACTTGGTAAGCCTGGTGGGATACAATGCCAGAAAGCAGCTGTTCCTTGACACACTCCGGAAGCCATGTCTCAGGGATGTGCTCTTGAACACAGAACGTGCTACAGAAATTCAGAAAAAGCAGGTGCCCCATTCAGCAGAAAGGAGGGGAGGGAAATGAATGTTCTATTGCTGCCCAGAGAACACCAGTTTAAATGACAGACAGAGCAGGGCAGAATTAATCTGTCTCAGGAAAGTCTGTTCCTTTGTCTTATCCTCTGTTTTCTCCAAGGGCACACAGGCGGGGTGTGTGTATGTGTGTCATAGCTCCGTGGGGGTGTATACGTATGCTCCGAGTGCGGAAGATGACAGGTTCCATCCCTGCCATCTCCATTTAAAAGAATCTTGGGTTACTGGGACTAGGAAATGCCTCACCTTGAGGCTTGGGGGAACTTCAGCCAGCTGGAGCAGGCAGTACTGAGACGGACTTCTGGAGGTTTGCGCCATGGTTTACGTAAGGAAGCGCCTTCTGGTTTCAGCAGAGTGTCCAGGCACCGGCAGACGATCCCACATTCAGTTCCCGTCATGAGCCCACGAAGGTGCCTGCTGCCGAATCAAACCATCGATCCATCAAGGTCAGTATTGTCTGCTCGGACTGGCAGCCGCTCTCCAGGGTTTCAGGCGGAGGTCTTTCACGTCACCTGCAGCCTGGTCCCTTTTAACTGGCGATGACGGGGACTGAACCTGGGACCTTCTGCGTGCTCAGCCTCTGAATCAAATTCCCCTTCCCTGCAATCTGCAGTTTAATGCTCCTTCTGGTAAAGAGTGAGCCTCCATGTTAAAAGCCGCAAAACCAATCCGCCAACAGATAAGGTAGAGGCATCTGTGTCATGTAGGCAAAGAGATACGGCTTTGGAAAACACCAGAAATGTTTTGACTACAGATGCTATGAATTTCATTCCCCCCCCCAACTGCACACGCACAATAATGCTGCCAGTTGCACTGTTAGGAAGGAAGAGGCTGAAGCAAGTAGCCAAACAGCTACCAACAGGTTGATGAACAGATGGGTGGTCTGTGGAAAAACTGGCTCCCTGTTCATAACTGGTGAACAGGACTTGAGCTGAATCGGTGAGTTGTTTGAGCAGCCCACGTTCATCAGCGACCATTTCGTAGTGTATTGAGGTCTCATTTCCTCATCTGCCATGTATGTTCTTAAAAGACCAATTCAGGTGAGTAGCTGTGTTGGTTTGAAGGAACAGAACAAAGTTTGAGTCCAGTGGCACCTTTAAGTCCAACGAAGTAATTCTGGGTATAAGCTTCTGTGTGCACGTACACAAATGCTTAGACCCAGAATTAAACTTTGTTGGTCTTAAAGGTGCCGCTGGACTCAAACCTCCTTCTTAAAAGACCAAGTGCAGCTTCCTCAGGAGATGCCATCGTCAGATGATGAATTTTCTTTGCGTTCCGGATTTTATTAGCGTTCTTTGCAGACCCGGGTGGGGAGGAGTCGGATGTAGCAGTCGAAGAGTGAACCTGTTCAGCGGGAAACGGAGCAGGCTTTCCTTAAAACGGCTTCCCACCTGAGAGCGGCGTGGGCTTGGTGTCCTGCATCCATCTTCCCAGCCTGAGTCCGCTTAAGAGGCCGGCTCTGCGCGCTTTCTCGAATTTCCTTATCTCCTCAGTTCCGCCTGTTGGTCGTCTGCCTTTGGAGTTTGTAATTACGGTACACTTTGGTTTTAATTAAAACCAAGTGTGGTTTTGTCAGTGGAGCTGCGAGAGGTCGAAGCAGCATGTTATGGACAGGGCCGGCCAGCCCGAGGACTTTGGGCACCCTCGGACAGCCGTGAGCTGCATGCCCCTCCCCCCAGTGCTAGCCCAGTGGGCCCCCCCCACATAGTGTCAGAACCCACAGCTAACAACGAAGTACACACATTCAGGAACGGTGATACTTTTATCGCAAACCTATAGATGCAGTAACACAGGCACTGTTAGGAATGGCCGCAGCCCCTAGAGCATAATAGGATATAGGGTATTCGTATGCACACCCCCATGGCATTGGCCAATTAGGGACCCTCCCACGCACGGGATAAGTCAGGCAACCATTAGGTGGCTAAAGCTGAGAACCAGGAGTCTCTCACGGTACATAGGAGCTCTCCAGACAACACAACCTCCTCCTGCACATCTGTAGAGAGAAGCGTTTCAGCAAAAGGCAAAGCAGCAGGGATAGGAATGCAATAGCAATTAACAAGACACAGAATGAACTCCCCAACCTCATGGCAGCATAGCTGACACATAGCTCATGCGTGCCCTGAGCCGCTGTGCCCCATCATGCCTGGGCAAGGAGATGCTTAACCCCCCCCAGCAAGCCAGATGGGTCCAGAATGTGGGGGTGGCAGAGCTGCTCTTTCTCCCTCCATCTTTGGCCGGGATGGAGCAGGGAAAGGCATGCTGGACAAGGAGGTGCTTCCGGCAGGCACCGCCACCATTCACGCCACGTGCCGGGGTGGGCTGGGGCTGGAGGTGCCGCTCAAGGCTGCCTCTTGCCACAAGCGAACTTTTTCCTGGCCCCGGTGCCCCCTGCCCTCTGCCGCCTGAGGCAGTTGCCTGGGTTTGCCTCATGAGCAGGCCAGCTCTGGTTACTGGAAACCTGTGAGTGCCACAAAAGGAGGGTTCCCCGGGTCATGTTCTTCCGTCATTGAATCCGGTGGGTAGCTGTGTTGGTCTGAAGC
>NW_015170442.1:0-8465 GCF_001447785.1 Gekko japonicus
GGATAGAAGAGACAGAAAAACAGCCTGATTTGGAGGTTTTGTTGGGAAAAGATTAATAATAGGTTCCTGGTTGGAGAAGCAGCTTTTAGGGTATTTAGGAGCAGAATTTTTTTTTTTTCAGGGACTAGTAGTACTTGCATGCTTAGTTCCTGCCTGATCATCCTGTCCATGTATAACAAAAGTTACCCCAAGGCCCGAACTAGATGTGAAAGTGGTTAGAGGGTTGTGTCTTCCTGGAAATGTGTAGTAAAAAGATGCCATGTGAAATGAGTCACCATGCTCAGTTTCCCACCCCCACTCTGTTTCCCGTCCTTATTCCACCTTGTTAATTCGTGCTTGTGGGTTAATTGAGGGAAATTATAGGACAGCGTGCATTGCCTTTTACTAGATGCTGCTGGGAAGATAAGAGGTCAGGGCAGCCACATGGGCCTTGTGATATCTAGTTTGGACCTCTAGATCTCATTCCTTCACAGGCAAATGAGGGTGCTGCCAATAGGTTTGGAGAAAGTATCTTGACCCTTTAGAGGAGATTTGTTGTGTACAAATGGGTAGCCAAAGCTTTTCTGTGCCATGGCGTTAAATAACATCAACTGGTAAATAATATCCCATTAAGAGCCTATCTATTCATTACAACAGGCACAACTCTTAACTACACATGACTGCAATATGCTTCAGGTGAAGGGATTGCTAGAGTTGCAGTTTCTTAGAAGCAAGTAGCTACATCATACACCTGACCAGGGGTCATTTCCTGCAGGAGCGCACAGGAGCGGAGCTCCGGCAGTAAAGAGCCCGGGGGCAGGCTCATGCAACAAGCCCCCCCCCACTCCCGGCAGCCCCGGCAGCCCGGGGGCCACAAGGAGCAAGAAGCAGCCAGGTAAATTGCAGAGCCCCCCCTCCAGATAGCAATCCAAAGGAGTCCAGTGGCACCTTTAAGGCCAAGGTTTATTCAGGTACAAGCTCTCCCTCCTCTGCGAGGGCAGATCTGCGCATCCCCCCCAATAGCTAGCAATCCAAAAGAGTCCAGTGGAGCTTGAGTAGTGGGTGTTGCCTTCTGACACACTTCCGGTGGTGTCACGGGTGTGTGGCAAATGCAAATGAGTTATGCCAATGAGCTCCTGCACCTCTTTTTCTATGAAATGACCCCTGCACCTGACACATATTAGGGTTAACTGGTGTGGTTAGTCCAGTCACCATTAGTTAGCAGAGTGCTTAAATAAAGCTACAAACGCAGGAGAGTCACTTTACCAGGTCACTCAGCTTACAAAGCTACACAGAGCCACGTTAACAGAGAAATACTTCTATTTTTAATGGAGAAGTACACTTTGGATAGGAAAGAGTAGGGACCGGACAGAGTACTAACTTACTAGCCAAAGGATGGAAGCAGATGGCGAGAGCCCCATCTGCCTCATGGTGCCAAGAGAGGATCGCATGTCTCTCTCTTGGTGCATGCAGGGAGCAGTGTTCCCCAGGGGTCATTTCGTAGAAAAAGAGCTAGGGGAACTCATTAGCATAACTCATTAGCATATGCCACACCCCCTGACATCACCGGAAGGGTGTCATAAGGCCACACCCCCTGACATCACTAGAAGTGTGTCATAAGGCCACACACCCCGCCCCCAACGGTCCTGGCTGCTACTGCCGGCCTTGCAGCTCCACTGCCGAGCCCCATGAGGGGCCCGGCGGTGGACCTGCATAGCCTCCATAGGAAAAGGGTTTGTAAGCCTTTTGTCTAGATGTACTTGCCTCTTCTCAGGCAATCTGTTACCTAGTTTAAAAACAAATTAAGGCCCCAGTCACACGGGCCAGATAACGCCGGGGGGGGGGGGGGCGTGGCTGTTCGCCCCAGAGCAAAATAAAGCACGGTAGCCCGATCACATAGTCCCCCAAGTCTCCGTGCTTCAGCTGCTAGCTGGCAATCACACGGCGATGCTGCAGCGTGGCAAAGAAGCGGCGCGGGGCGATCACACAAGCATTTCGCGTTTCTGTGCATGCGCAGTTCGGCGGAGCAGCACTGCTTTCAGTTTCGTGTTTGTGTGCATGCGCTTACGAAAAACATCCGGTTTGCGAGGGGACGTGGACAGGCGTCGGATGCCACTGGATACTAACGCTCCCGCGATCAGACACCCGCCTATGCTGCGCATTTTCCAGATACTAGTGCACTTTCCTTGATACTTTTAAACTTCGCATCTTCGGCGGGATGCCACGGGTTGGCCACAGGTACGCTACGCTTCCCAGATGTTACGGTGTGATCGTACCCCGAAAATCCACCCAACATTCGTGCCTTTCGCATGGCAAATTCTCTGTGTGACCAGGGCCCTAGTTATGTAGTCTCTCTTGCCACGAAGTCTGGAGGTCTGCAACACATACTCTTCCTAGTGCACAGAGAGCCACTTTTTCTGCTGGCAAAAGCAGGGCGGGAAGGAAACCAGCAGCTCCCCTCCCCCCTGATGCTCCCTCACAGAGCTGAAAGAACAAGCGCTTTTTAAGGCAAATTCTCCAATGTACATCTGACTGTGAGTCTGGTTACACACCAGTGGGCCAGCACTTGTCGGACGTATTGTGTCGCTTGGAACTTACTTTCGCTGCCGCCTTTGCTGCTTTGAGAGCCATCATAAGGAGGTCTGCTCAGAAGTCAGTCCCATTTTATTTGATGTGTTTTTCTCCCGAGAAAGTGGTTTGAAGATTGCAGAAGATTTCTGAGGTAGTCCTTTCTGTGAAGCAGGTGCAGTTTGGTTCAGTCTTCATGTAATGAGACAGATGATGATGATGAAGAAGGGATTGGATTTATACCCCGCCCTTCACTACCAAGGGAGTCTCAGAGCAGCTTACAAACTCCTAGCATAAGAGAACATAATGTTGGATCAGGCCAATGGCCCATCTAGTCCAACACTCTGTCACACAGTGGCCAAAAATACCAGGTGCCATCAGGAGGTCCAGCAGTGGGGCCAGGACACTAGAAGCCCTCCCACTGTTGCCCCCCCCCCAAGCACCAAGAATACAGAGCATCACTTGCCCCAGACCGAGAGTCCCTATCTACACCTTGTGGCTAACATCCCCTGATGGACTTCTGCTCCATACGTTTATCCAGTTCCCTCTTGAAGCTGTCCATGCTTGTAGCTGCCACCACCTCCTGTGGCAGTGAATTCCATGTGTTAACCACTGTAATCTGTTACTTGCGGCGGACTCTAATCTGGGAGAACCGGGTTTGATTCCCCACTCCTCCACATGCAGCCAGCCGGGGGACCTTGGGTCAGTCACACTTTCTCTCAGTTCTCTGTCAGTTCTCTTTCTCCTCCTCCTCCTTCACAGTTATTGGGGAGAGGAGTCACCCTTCCCCTCCCAACAAATGCACAATCTCCAATTATCAATTCGGAGGGGGGGGAGAATGCTGGGTCTCTCACCCCCTCTTTCCCCTTTCCCTTCCCCTCCCCACAACAGACACCCTGTGAGGAAGGCGGGGCTGAGAGAGCTCTTTCCAGAACTTCTGAAGAGCAATGTGAGGATAATATTCCTTAAGGATATCGTAGCGCCACAACCCAATCCAGCATGGGTAGCTTGATAACAGCACAAACATACAGGGTGAAGGGAACATGGCTGTGGAAGGGGGGGAAATTGAGGGGGGGGGGTTAAGACGCTGAACTGCAGGCTGGGGAAGGTTGGTGGTTCAGGTTTGAGACCCAGGTGCTGCATGGTGGAGTGAGCTCCCGTCTCTAGTTCCAGCTCCTGCCCACCTAGCAGTTTGAAAGCAAGAAATTGCAAGTAGATAAATAGGTACCACTTCGGTGGGAAGGTAACAGCGTTCCGTGCGCCTTGGTGTTTAGTCATGCCGGCCACAGGACCACGGAAACGTCTTCGGACAGCGCTGGCTCTTCGGCTTTGAAACGGAGATAGAGTCGGATTCGACTGGCTTTCGAGCAAGGGAACCTTTACCTTTACTTTACCTTTTGTTCCCATTGTAGGCATTTCTCCCATCCCATACAATTCAGTGGATTAAACATTGATGGCATTAAAGAAATAATATATTCCAGACTTTCATCTTGCTTGTATTCAGACCTTTAAATGTCAATAGATTCAGTCCAGTTAGGGGTTAACAGTTAGCTGACAATGTAATGGCATTTAGGCTACCTGGGGCTGAGAGCTAAAACATACATTGGCTTTAGCATTCTTACTGTATAGAAAGTAAGTAGAGCCTGCTAGATGAGGCCAGTGTTCCATCTAGTCCAGTATACTGTTTTGCACAAGGGGTTTGTTAGGAGCTGCGGTGGCTCAAGTGGTTAAGACGCTGAACTGCAGGCTGTGGAAGGTCGGTAGTTCAGCAGTTCGAGACCCGAGTGTGCCGCATGATGGAGTGAGCTCCCATCTCTAGTTCCAGCTCCTGCCAACCTGGCAGTTCGAAAGCAAGAAATTGCAAGTAGATAAATAGGTAACACTTCAATGGCAAGGTAACAGTGTTCCGTGCGCCTTGGTGTTTAGTCATGCCGGCCACATGACCACAGAAACGTCTTCGGACAGCACTGGCTCTTCGGCTTTGAAACAGAGATGAGCACCGCAACATTAGAGTCGGATTCAACTGGCTTTCGAGCAAGGGAACCTTTACCTTTACTTTTTTTGTTTGGTGGGCCAAAGAAACAGGGCGTAGAGGCTGAGGCCTTCCCTTGACGCTGCCTTGCAGCACTGATATTCAGAGGTTTACTGCCTGTGTGTATGGAGGTTCACTTTAGTGATTGTGGCAGGTAGCCACTGGTGGATCTTTCCTTCATGAATCTGTCTATCCCTGTTTTAAGCCATCTGTGTTTGTGGCCATCACTACATCCACTAGCAGTAAATTCCACAGCTCAATTACTCATGGGTTGAAGAAGTATTTCCTTTTGTCTGTCCTGATCCTATTTCCCGACTTTCACTGGCTACCCCCCAAGTTCTAGTATTATGAGAGAAGAAGCTCTCTCTAACCACTTCCCCCACCCCACATTTAATTTCTTAAACCGCTTTCATGTGTTCCCTTAGCCGTCTTTTTTTCCTCGACTAACGACTGGACAGAATGTGGGACAGACCATGGAACCCGTGGAAGAATAAAGGTATGGAATAGGGCAGGGATCCCTAAACATAACGAACTTGTGGCATTCGAGAAAAAAATATTGAGCCACCACTAAAGAGTGGCTGCCGTGAGAGTCGGCTTGCCATTTGTCGTGGAATTAGGGCCTGGATTGAGGCTCGGTTCTCTGTTAAACGCATTAGCCTCTATAGTTGAATCTTCGGTTCTGTTTCCCAGGGGGCTTCAGGACTCTGCTAAGTGCTGTGGCCTTCGAGTACAGATAACCCTGTAGATGATTTTCACGTCACATGACTTTTGCCTTCTGGGAATGTGTATACATTGCAGAAGTCAGGAGACACTATCAAATTCTAAATAGATAGAGTATCGGTAACCAGCTTCCTTGATTCTCTGTCAACCTAGCTTAACCCAGCTTCCCTTGACCTTCCTGACCCCAGAGATAGAAGGAATGGGCTGAACTTTGTCCTCCAGATAACAGATGTATGTCAGAAGCTCGCCACAGAATTGATTGACAGTTACATTAGCTGCTATGGTTGGGAAAGGGTATTTAATGTCTGAATTTAGTTTTAGAACAAATTTAGAGTCCAGTGGCACCTTTAAGACCAACAAAGGCCAGGCCTGTAGCGACAGTGGGGCATTTTGGGGCTCAAATGCCCCACAACAGCTGCTACTGCTCTCCCCCCTGCTCTCCCCCCTGCTCTCCCCCCTGCTCTCCCCCCTGCTCCCCCCCCTGCTCTCCCCCTCCCCTCCTGTGACATTAAAAGGGCCCTCCAGCTGATCGGCGGGAGCACATGGCCCGCCAGTCAGCTGGAAGGCCCTTTAAATCTTGCAGCTGCCCCCTCCCTCCCCTCCTCCAAGGTTTAAAGGGCCCTCCAGCCAATCAGCGGGCCCTTTTAATCTTGCAGGAGGTGAGGGAGAGGGGTCACAAATTTCAGTTTTTAGGGTTCTTTGGAAGAAGTCATGACAATTAAACTGATATAAAAATATAAATGTTTGGTATACTGTTCACTACTTACAGTACAGTTACATGTATAGTAAGAATAGACAGAGGGAACAGCAAAACCAATGCCCGCTCGCCCTGTTCTCACCCCTACGTATGTTTAATATAATCTGTGAACACTCAGCTATGCATGCTAAAAGAATGCTCATAAGTCCCATACGTGCAATCAGGACTCTGCTATTACCAGAGTTCTCCATTGTGGGGATAAAGATACGCATGTATCACATAGGCTTTTGTTTGCATACTGAATAAATGTTGGGGGGACAGGACCAATGGACAAACTCTTGTTTCCCTGCACATGTCTGCTATTCAAAAATTATACAACGTGAACAGTACTAGTATTATTCTTAACAAATAATTCTTTATGTTCAGATTTCATAGTATTAGCATATTTTAACTTTTGCTTGTGTCGTCTGAAAACCTGCAGATGGAAACTGGAGTTGCTAGCATTTTAATGGTTCTACTAATCCGGCTTTAAACAGAAGTAAATAAGTGGTGGAGAAAGACTCACGATGTTATGCAAAATTGCTAAATACTGGTATTCCTAATGGTCACTGTGCCTGTCTTGAATACATTTGAGCTTTGCGCAGAAATGTCACAAGCTGTGCTTCTTGCATTTCATGGCTTTTTGCCTGCACTGTATAAAATCTTCTCTATATCTGGCTGTATGTGTGCATGTATAATATTATACAATATGTCACGCATGTGTGCATGTATAATATATACAATATGTCACCCAAATGTCATGCATGAAATGAGATCTAGTCTACAAAATGTGATAGTATTTTTTTCTGCCACAGTTAATCTTGCTACACCTCTGGAAGTTGATTTCGGTGTCTCAGTCTGCTGTTCTGGAAAACACTATTACTGGTCTAGAAGGCTCCTTTAGCAAGTAGAAGGTCTGTGAGTGCATTGCCCGCATTTTTGGCTTTTTCTTGTACACATACACATCACTGCAATCTACTTTTGAAATCTACTTTTCTAAGCATCTGACTATTGCAACTTAATTAACAGTTTCACACTCCATAATTTAACACCTCTTCCACTAGATTTTTTCTTTAAGAAACACCTTAATGTGTTGTTATGGCCTTTAGACAAGGAAAAGTGTAATGTTTGTTTATTTTTACCCTGTAACACATTTTTCTCCAAGAAGCCTCATTGTTACTGTACCATTCCCCCCCCCCAACTCCAACACCCATACCTAAAAAGGAAAAACTATAGCAGGGGTGAAAAAGGCCAACAAGTAAAATAAACTGTGGAAATGTTGACAAGTAAGGATATATTATAGAAGGAGGAGGAGGAGGAGGAGATTGGATTTATACCCCGCCCTTCACTACCCAAAGGTGTCTCAGAGCGGCTTACAAACTCCTTTCCCTTCCCCTTCCTAAAACAGACACCCTGTGAGGTAGGTGGGGCTGAGAGAATTCTGACAGAAACTACTCTTTTTTCAAGAACAGCTGTGCCAGAATTATGGCTTGCCCAAGGTCATCCAGCCAGGTGCAAATGGAGGAGTGGGGAATCAAACCTGGTTCTCCCAGATTAGAGTCCGTGCACTTAACCACTACACCAAACTTTTATACCCCACTTTTCTCTACCTTAAGTCTCAAAGTGGCTAACAACAACATTCCCTTCCTCTCCTCACAACAGGCAACTTGTGAGGTAGGTGGGGCTGAGAGAGTTCTGTGACTGGCCCAAGGTCACCCAGCAGCCTTTATGTGGAAGAGTAGGGAATCAACCTGTTCTCCATATTAGAGTCCGCCACTCTTAACCACTATGCCACACTTAGTGGAAACATATCTGTATCCTAACTTACCTCACAGTTTACTGAGAGAATCAAATGGAATGACACCCCCCCCGGAATGGTACCCTGCACCCTTTGGAGAAAGGACAGGTATAACAGCACTAATAATAGCACCCCTTCTGGAGATCTCTTCACCACAGACTCCTCCCAATCTTTGTTCCCGCTGCCACACTCCCTTTTCTTCCCATTTTCCTTCTGACAGCCATTCATCTTCCAGTTGTTCTCAAGCAACAATTCAGCGGAATGGCGAAGGTAGCTATGGAGTGGAATCTGAGAAGGGACTATTTGGGATCTGAAGGGACAGATGTTCAGAGCCCAGGACAGAAGTCCTTGCAGCACAGCTTAGTGAAAAAAAGCAATGAGACTACTGGTATCCATCTAGCCGTCTATATGCTGAAGAAATGAATATCTCCATGCAATTACATTTCCATCTTCAAAACCACCATATGGTGTCAGTAAATAAAGTTTCAATCATTATCTATTTTCCTTCACAACATAAATAAACCAAGAATTAATTGCAGGCAATTAAGCATACTAGAAACTTACAAGTGGGAACCTGCAGGGACTTGTGGGAGGTATCTCATTTCCTCTTCCCCCACTATTTCCTCTTTCCC
>NW_015170442.1:8580-18045 GCF_001447785.1 Gekko japonicus
GCTAATCTTTTACTGGGCAAAAAAGGCCAATGTTTTCCTTCAAAGTTGTCAACAAAGATCCATCCCTGAATGCTGACCTTACAGTTTTTGTGCCTAAGTACTTGAATGAAGAAGTTTAAAAATGATGCAGGAAAATAGCATCCCCTTCGGAAACATTCCCTCGGGGAGCAATTGCTTCACCCAGTTTAACAGTCAGGCCAGCTTGCTTCTTCTGCTTCCTTCTCTCCCCCAGAAACACTGTGCCATTCAGCCTTTCAAGCCGCTCAACCTTTTACTCTCCTTTGATATTTAATCTGTGCTGCACCTTCTTGAACAAATTCAAAGAGGTTTGTAACGAGGACAAATGACATTTCAGAAGAGAAGTGCAAGCCATTCTTGGAAAATATAAATTAAACATAGAGGTCAAGAAAGGGAAAAAAAGATAGACTGACTGAAGTCCTGTTATTCTGAAGGTTTGGGAATACCTATTGATGGCAACAATATTGCCTCTTTGGTCTGTGATAAATATGACCATCCCATGAAGTCTGCCACCATCCCATGAAGACTGCCACCATCTAGAGATGGAGGTGGCAACCGTTCTGCTAGGCTTCTTATCTTGGTTTTCTGCACAGAATTCTATCCCTTATGACTAGGGAGCAACTGACCTCAATTCAGCAGTAAGGTCTGCTCAGAACTGCACAGATATTTTGATATAAGGACAAATTGCTTTTGACTGTCAGTAGTCATCCTTTTCCTGCAAGATGAATTAACCTGGATCACAGGGCTGCCTAGTGCAACAATCTCCACACTGAGGCCACCAATGCAAAAAAAAATTACAGTGCAATCCCAAACTAGAACTGCCAACTGGCCTGGAGAAAATGTCAACCGAGAAGTAACACAAGATGGATAAATAGATCACCCCCATCAATCTCTTTGACAAAATATGGACATTTTATGTAATGGGAAATATATCTTACCACAACCAACAGAATGACAAAATGGTTTTTAATTTTTTCCCCTATTTTTCAGTTTACAATACGAAATAAATTCACAACTCATATTCAACAGAAAATCATAATTTGGAGTCATAGATTCTTCCAATTTATACATCAGTTCTTGTCTAACCATTTATATAATTTTAACCATCTATTTTTAAACACTTCATCATCCTTATTTTGTAAAATTGTCGTTAGCTTATCCATTTCCACCACATCTAGCACTTTGTAAATTAGTTCTCTTTTGGAGGGTATTCCCCCCTGTTTCCAGTATTTGGCAAACAATATACGTGCTGCTGTGGCTATGTATATAATAGCATATTTTTCTTCCATTTTGTAGTTTTTGTAGGTTTTTAATTTTAACTTTTCTGCAGTTTGGCTTTCAGTGTTAATTTACATGCTGTCGGATAGAAGAAGTCCCAAGTCGTACATATCCTATTGATTTGTTACAGCTGTAATTTGTTGGCTAAGTTTATGATCTATTTAGAAATTTTTCATTGTTACTCTTAGATTGCCCAATTTTGTTCTGTTACTGTAGTCTCATTATATAACATCGGAAAACGTTTATAATAAAAGTTTATAATAAAACTTTTATAATGTTTATAATAAAAGTTTTAAAAACCTGATAAGTAGCACCTATTAATCTTCTATTTTCTCCAGGCCAGCTGGCAACCTTATCCTCAGAAGAGTGAAAGATGAACACTTGAAGATGCCTTATACTGAATCAGACCCTGGGTCCATCAAAGTCAGTATTGTCTACTCAGACTGGCAGCAGCTCTCCAGCATCTTAGGCAGAGGTCTTTCACATTGCCTGCTTACCTGAGCTTTTAACTGGAGATGCCAGATTGAACCTGGGACCTTCTGCATGCCAAGCAGGTGCTCTACCACTGAGCAGGGCCTTTGCTACTGAAATATGGGCTTAGAAGAGCATTACTGTATTGAGGATTGCACCATCTGCAATATCCTTTCTGCATTTTCCGGCCACTCCGGATTATCTCAGGCTGATTTCCCACAAGCTGCTGCTCCTCGCTCATTCCTCCCTTTGCCCGGATCGTAACGTGTCAATTTCACACCATGTGCTGTGCAGCCGCGTTTTGCTCCGCAGCTTTCCCCGATTTCTCTCACGTCTACTCAATCCTGTTTTTTTTTTCTTTTCAGTTTTTCAATTCAATTCTTTATTTGTTACGGCACCAAGCCAGCAAATCAGTAACATCATACAAGACCAATATAAACAATTTGTTAAAATACAAATATACAAATATAAAAGCCATGGTCTAAGAGGGGTTAAATTTTCCTTTGTGGATACAGTAACAAGCTGCACAGAATTTAGCTCCAAGTTTGGTGATGGTCTGGTTATCATCTGACAATAAGTAATTGACATAAAGTCCATCAGACCGGGCATTTCCTTTGCCAAAGGTAAGATATATTTGGCTCGAACCAACTTGTACCATGGGCAGGGCCGGCCCCAGCTTATTTTGCACCCTAGGCGAGGATCCCTTCTGCCCCCCCCCCGTGTGCCCACCAATTCCCGAAAATAAATGCATTTTAGGAAGAATGAAAAACACAAATAATTAAGAAACTCCCAGAGTACGGGGCCGGGTGCAGTTTGGCGCCCCTAAGGGCCAGCCCGCTCTAGGCGATCGCCTAGTTCGCCTAGTGAGTGAGCCGGCCCTGACCATGGGCACTTGAGAAGCGTATGTTCAATAATTTCGACTTTCCCCAAATCACATTGACAAAGTCTCTGGTCGAAAGGGACTTGATCTTTTTGCAGAGTTTCGTGTCCTGGAGACGGGCTCTTCTGGGACCAAGAAAGGATTGCTGATGGGTGTTTTGCAACAGCGGATGTTGTGCACGGAAAAAGATGTATGGCTTGTGAAAACGTGGATCTTCGCCTGATTTTCCTCGTGTCTACTCAATCCTGTTTTTTGAGGATTGAGTAGACGCGGGGAAAATCGGGCAAAGCTGCGGAGCAAAATGCGGCCACGCAGCACATGGTGTGAAATTGACACGTACAATCGGGGCAAAGGGAGGAACGAGCGCGGAGCAGCAGCTTGTGGGAAATCAGCCTCAGTGTTCGAATCGAGGCAATTTAAGTCCACAGCAAAACAGCATCCAAATAACCCAAGGCAACAGCAGGCTGAAACCAGGCTGACCACTGAAGGGAGGGAATGTAATGGGGGGTAATGGGGGGGGAGGAACAGAATAAAAAGACGGTTGAACTCAATTTTAGTGCAGAATGGGGGGGGACTGGATTAAAAAGAAGGTCGAATTTGATTTTAGTGCAGAATTGCTTGGAGGATACCACGGTGAACATGGATTCAAAGGAGAGTGCAGAAAAGGGCCTCTAGACAACCCATATAACAGAGAACTTCAGACACTATTGATGCAACCGGAACCAACTTCTGAGGATCCACCAAGCGTGCCCCTAAGTGTGATGGAAGGCCAGACAGGAGGTTTGTACCAATCTATGTGCCTGCCTGGCTATGCAAAAGTAAAAAAAAATCTGATCTGTCCCTAGCTCCCTTGACCAGACCCAAACCTCCCCACACGCCGACACACAAATACACACCATCCCCACACTTTCACACTGAGGCCCATTCCCCAAAAAAATCCCTACCAATCCACTAACGTTTCCAAGTCCAGCTTGGGCATCTGGGGTGGTGCCTGGGGAGGGCAGAGCATGGTGGAGCTCAGCAGGGATGCGATGCCATACAGTCTGCCCTCCGAATCCCCCATTTCCTCGGGGCGGCGGGAGTGATCTCGGTAGTCTGGAGCAGGGGTCATTTCGTAGAAAAAGAGGTGCAGGAGTTTATTAGCATAACTCATCAGCATCACTTATTAGCATATGCCACACCCCCTGACATCACCGGAAGTGTGTCAGAAGGCAACACCCACCGCTCAGGCTCCACTGGACTCTTTTGGATTGCTAGCTGTTGGGGGGGGGCCTTGCAGATCTGTCCTTGCAGGGGAGGGAGAGCTTGTACCTGAATAAAACTTGGTCTTAAAGGTGCCACTGGACTGTTTTGGATTGCTAGCTATTTGGGGGGGGGAACGTGCAGATCTGTCCTCGCAGAGGAGGGAGAGCTTGTACCTGAATAAAACTTGGTCTTAAAGGTGCCACTGGACTGTTTTGGATTGCTAGCTATTGGGGGGGGGACGTGCAGATCTGTCCTCGCAGAGGAGGGAGAGCTCGTACCTGAATAAAACTTGGTCTTAAAGGTGCTACTGGACTGTTTTGGACTGGGGGGCCGGGGGGGGGCTCTGCAGCTTACCTGGCTACTTCTTGCTCTGATTGAGGGCTGCTGGGAGCAGGGGGTGGGGTTTGTTGCATGTGCCTGCCCCCTGGGCTCTTTGCTGCCGGAGCTCCGCTCCTGTGCGCTCCTGCAGGAAATGACCCCTGCTCTGAAGAGCACTTGTAACTCCAGGGGAACTCCATGTCAGACCTGGAGGTTGACCAACCTACAACACACAGCAAATGCCCACAGTTTCCTTGTGTTTCCCCATGCCTTGGTCATTTCCTCCCCGGCCGTCTTTGCAACTTCCCTTTTCCATTCCAGCATATTTGAGCAAAGAGGAGCTGGACGTGAGGCAGGCAAACTGAACAGGCAGAGCAAAACGCCCTCCATGCGTCACTGAGCCCAGTTTAATCATGCTGGTTTAGATAAAAGTTTGCTATATGCTATAAAGTTTCTATGGCATGTTAATAAAGGGAAGATTAACACAGAACATTTAGTACCACAGCAGCTGTGCTCTACTTGGCTCTACCCAGCAAAAGCAGTGGTGCTTTTAAATCACAGGTGGTCGATCTTTGAGCAAAGATTTATGCTACAGGCTGCGCCAGTGGAAACGTGCACTTAGCAAGCAAAACCCCATGGTGCAAAAATTTCTATGATTTATTATGCAAAAAAAGTTAACTTCTTGTTTCTTTTCAGTGTTAACGTTTGGCATTCAAACCAGCCCAAGTGGTTTCAGTCTTCAGGTGTTTGAGATATGGAAGTCTCGAGGGGGATGTTACTCTTTGTATCTGAAAAGAACTCTATCTTCTATATCTATTTTTTTTTAATAGTTGCTGAAACAAACATGAATTCCTGAAGGTCCAATGACAACCTCTCATTTTGAGAAATATTTGGTTTCCTACTTTACAAACAAGTAAAAGACAGTGTTAGCATTCTTATTTCTGGATCTATGCAATGTGTCTTTCTAAAATTACTAGGCCGACACACAGCCTTGGTATACATAACACAAGAATTAAGGACCTCCTCCTCCCGTACACACCCACCCAATCGCTACAGTAATCTTCCAAGGCCTGGCTTCAGGTGCTCCTGCTTTCTGAGGTTAGATGACAGCCAGCTTGGTGTAGTGATTAAGAGTGCGGACTCTAATCTGGGAGAACTGGGTTTGATTCCCCACTCCTCCACATGCAGTTGCTGGGTGACCTTGGACAAGCCACAGTTCTCTCAGAGCAGTTCTCTCAAGAGCAGTTCTCACAGGGTGTCTGTTGTGGGGAGAGGAAGGGAAGGTGATTGTAAGCTGTTCTGAAACTCCTTCGGGTATCGAAGAGTGGGGTATAAAACCAAATCTTCTTCTCTTCCTCCTCCTCCTCCTCTTTCTCCTCCTCCTTCTTCTGCCAAGAACTCTTTTGACTGAATTTCAGCCTGTTAGTTCTGGTCTGACCTTCTGGGGCAACAGAAGAAAACTCCACACCATCCTCTATATGATAGCCCTTTAAGTACCTGAAGATGGTTATCATATCACCTTTCAGTCATCTCCTCTGCAGGCTGAACATACCAGCCCAAGGTCACCCAGCTGGCTACATGTGGGGGGGGGGGAATCAAACCTGGTTCTCTAGGTTAGAGTCCACCACTCTTAACCAGTACACCGCAGCTGGCTCTCATTAGGAAGAGCTTCCTGACAGAGCGGTGCCTCAGTGGAACAGGCTTCCTCGGGGGGAGGCGGGCTCCCCTTCTTTGGAGGCTTTTAAAGCAGAGGCTCGATGGCCATCTGACAGCAAAGCGGATTCTGTGAACTTAGGCAGGTCACGAGAAAGGAGGGCAGGGAGGGTTACATCAGTGCTTAGTTCCTGTGGCCGTTTCTTACATGCCCAGGGAAATTCCAATTGTCACTTTGGGGTCTGGAAGCAATTTCCTCCAGGCCAGTTTGGCCAGGGATCCTGGAGGGTTTTTTGCCATCTTCAGGGCATGGAGCAGTGGGCACTGGTGGTTGGGGGAGGGGAGGTAGTTGTGAGTTTCCTGCATTCTGCAGGGGGTTGAACTAGATGACAGTGGAGGTCTGTTCAAACTCTATGATTCTATGAACCAACAAAGCAAACATACCATGGGCTGCTCCTTATCAATGACACTGTCTTACACAGGGCCTAAACAACAAACCTGGGCAAGGAGCTGGTTGTGATGATGAATATGAGTGATTTAATCACATTTTTTTTAAGCTTACCCTTCCTCCAAGGACCTCGGGATGATGTCCATGCATCTCCCTGTGGTAAGGAATTTTAGAAATATAGAAGGTATGGGTTTTAAAATGAACCAAATAGTTTATAAAATCCATGTATCTGTCTCTGTCTTTGCTAGCAAAACAGCAAACTGGCTTGGCCTGCTTCACTGAACCAAAACCCCATGATGCTTTGCAAACCGTTTGTTCCAGGCACAGCATTCCTCTCTGTCACGTAGGCAGAGGTTTACCCATTCCATTCCCAGGATCTGAATCAATGTAAATTCCCATAGGTGTGAGACTCAGTTTCCTAGGCAATAAAATGTATCTAACAGGAAAGGCCATTTGGGCAGTGACAGACTTCAATCCGTAATGCAAACTGACTCCTGAGATACAGGGATTCACACACACACACACACACTTCCATCTCAGAGATAACATCAAATAATAGTTTCTTCAATGTTGGGAACAGCAGGAAAAAACAATGGCACTGTGCTGGTCCTGTAAACAAAATGTAACTTTTGGAGTGTGAGACGCAAGGAAGCAATCTCCTGTAAATAATCTCAACTTTAAAATGTTAATTTACAACTGTAATTTAATTATTGGGGGACCCCTTTGATCATTTGGTATAAAGGCTAGTCAGTCTCAACAGACCTTCATTGGCTTTTGAAGGAATCAGGAGAGGTTTTACTCTCTAGAGGCTTTTAGGAGTTCAGCCCGAAAGGCCTTTCGTTCTCTGCATGCTTTGGGTGTGTTTGTAAAACTTTGCTTGCATGTTTTGTTTTCTGTGTTTTCATTATCAGCATTTAGGAAATAGGATTGTATTATGTTAGCAGCTGGCTAGCCACTCACCTGGTAAACCTTGATTGTTTCTTAATAAAGACAAGTTTTATGTTAAGAAGAGACCCTTTGCTTGAGTGTCTCTGCCAGCGTTTAGTGGTTTTCCAAGCTTTCACCTTCGCCTTTGGTAAGGAGGCAACACTCAGGGGACATGTAAGGGATGAGAGAAATGAGTTTACAAATTGCTAAGCCCCAGTGATCAGAAAAGAGCGTACGTTTGGGCAGGATTCTACCTTCGGGGGGGAGGCTGCATGCCGTGGTAATTACCAGCAGCTGCAAGGTTTCGTTATCTAAAGGGAGCTTTAGTCAGACAGGATTTTATGGTTACAGGACGCACCAGAGTTTCTTTGGCGTTGATGTGATGAATTGTCCTGGAAGACGGCCCAGATCACCTTCCCAGGCTGACTTGGCTATGTAATATGCTGTGAGGAATGATTGGTGAAAAGCTACAGCTTCCTTTTATGAATGGTCATTTTATCTTTGTAAGTTACGAGTTTTATTGCCGATGGCTTCAACGAGGGCTGTTTTCTGCCCTGCACACAGCCTGTGAGTATAAAGACTGTTTTATCTATTAAACGAACTGTTTTTAACATATATTTCCACTGCTGATGGGAGCTGTGTCTGTGGTTGCATCGTTAATTTGCAAGCTGAGGCGAACCCCCAAGGTCTGTCCGACCTGATAGGACACACGAACCAAAGGGGAGAGTGTGGGTGGCACGGGTGAGCGCATTCACAGACGCGTGCAGCCATGTTTTCTCACGACACTCCCCTCTTCCAGTTTATCCTCACAGTAACCCTGTGTGATGGATTAGGCTGAGAGAGTGACTGGCCCAAGATTATCTAGCGAACTTCCTGGTAGGCTGGGGATCAGGACTCCTGTTTTCTCATTCCTAGTCTGACACTAACCATTATGCTGCTCCGATTCCCTTGATCCCTCAGAGGATGTTACACTCATCAACATAAATGTGTAAATAGGCTCTTGTACTCTCTTCTGAAATATGCTTAAAATTGAACTTCATGTCTTCAGGGGAGAACAGAGTTTAGCGATTGTATACAGCTGCTTAAAAATGCTCTTTAAATTACCTTTTCAGGGTGTACTTTAATTCTGCTCATAATTTTAAAGAGCGGGAGGTTAGCTGTGTAGGGTACCTGCATATCAGGTGTATTTACAGAACACCCCATCGTTAATGTCCCAGAGCTGATTAGCTAGATGAAATATACACAAGCAGAGACGCATTCCTTCTGACAAGAACTTCATGGAGCACTCTAGAGAGGAAGAAATGTCCCTGATTATATAACGCATAGAAAATTCTCCCTATCCAGGTCCACAGAGCACGTAGGAAGGCAAAAACAAAACAATGCAACTCACAGCAATCCTTTATCCTTGCTGACAAAAAAACTAAGAGGGATGGCTTGCTGAGTAGGCTCCACAATATCATCTCCATCTTTATCTCTTTCTTCTCAAACAACTTTGAGTATCGCCACTACCATCGCGATTTCAATTTGCCCTCGGTTGGCTATGTTAGTAGGAAGTGATGTCAGCTGGAAAAAAAACCCCTGCTTTTTGTCTTTAGCACGGTGACTGTTTTATTGTTAAGTTACACTGAGCTGAATCTTATGAACCGGGAATGGAGGAAGGTCGCCACATTGATCTTTCCCCTGTCCCTTTGTGCCTCCCGAAAGCTGTTTCTCCGGGTCTAATATAATCTATCCCTTTGTACCTAGCAACACCATTTTGCGCTTGTATGATAGACTTGGATACTGGGAAGGTCACTTGTGTATCGTAAACTACACTGAAATGCAATGGTAAATCATCTTTCCTGCGTATCTAATGATCTTTCAGAAAACTGGTTCGAGGGCATTCTGTTTCTCATATAGGAACACTTAAAATGGGAAAGGGATATACAAGCATCCTAAGCAGCCCATGTGAATTCAGCCCTAGTGGGCTGAGGCTAGGACATGTCCCCTAGCTTTGGGGGAGGAGGAGGAGAGGGGAAGTCAGATGGTCAGTATCAATACGCAGGGCTCTTTTTGTAGCAGGAACTCCTTTGCATATTAGGCGACACCCCCCACCAATGTAGCCAATCCTCCAAGAGCTTACAGAGCTCTTCTTACAGGGGCGACTGTAAGCTCTTGCAGGATTGGCTATGTTAGGGGGGGTGTCGCCTAATATGCAAAGGAGTTCCTGCTACAAAAAGAGCCCTGC
>NW_015170442.1:18216-21113 GCF_001447785.1 Gekko japonicus
GGCTGACTTGGCTATGTAATATGCTGTGAGGAATGATTGGTGAAAAGCTACAGCTTCCTTTTATGAATGGTCATTTCATCTTTGTAAGTTACGAGTTTTATTGCCGATGGCTTCAACGAGGGCTGTTTTCTGCCCTGCACACAGCCTGTGAGTATAAAGACTGTTTTATCTATTAAACGAACTGTTTTTAACATATATTTCCACTGCTGATGGGAGCTGTGTCTGTGGTTGCATCGTTAATTTGCAAGCTGAGGCGAACCCCCAAGGTCTGTCCGACCCGATAGGACACACGAACCAAAGGGGAGAGTGTGGGTGGCACGGGTGAGCGCATTCACAGACACGTGCAGCCATGTTTTCTCACGACACTCCCCTCTTCCAGTTTATCCTCACAGTAACCCTGTGTGATGGATTAGGCTGAGAGAGTGACTGGCCCAAGATTATCTAGCGAACTTCCTGGTAGGCTGGGGATCAGGACTCCTGTTTTCTCATTCCTAGTCTGACACTAACCATTATGCTGCTCCGATTCCCTTGATCCCTCAGAGGATGTTACACTCATCAACATAAATGTGTAAATAGGCTCTTGTACTTTCTTCTGAAATATGCTTAAGATTGAACATCATGTCTTCAGGGGAGAACAGAGTTTAGCGATTGTATACAGCTGCTTAAAAATGCTCTTTAAATTACCTTTTCAGGGTGTACTTTAATTCTGCTCATAATTTTAAAGAGCGGGAGGTTAGCTGTGTAGGGTACCTGCATATCAGGTGTATTTACAGAACACCCCATCGTTAATGTCCCAGAGCTGATTAGCTAGATGAAATATACACAAGCAGAGACGCATTCCTTCTGACAAGAACTTCATGGAGCACTCTAGAGAGGAAGAAATGTCCCTGATTATATAACGCATAGAAAATTCTCCCTATCCAGGTCCACAGAGCACGTAGGAAGGCAAAAACAAAACAATGCAACTCACAGCAATCCTTTATCCTTGCTGACAAAAAAACTAAGAGGGATGGCTTGCTGAGTAGGCTCCACAATATCATCTCCATCTTTATCTCTTTCTTCTCAAACAACTTTGAGTATCGCCACTACCATCGCGATTTCAATTTGCCCTCGGTTGGCTATGTTAGTAGGAAGTGATGTCAGCTGGAAAAAAAACCCCTGCTTTTTGTCTTTAGCACGGTGACTGTTTTATTGTTAAGTTACACTGAGCTGAATCTTATGAACCGGGAATGGAGGAAGGTCGCCACATTGATTTTTCCCCTGTCCCCTTGTGCCTCCCGAAAGCTGTTCCTCCGGGTCTAATATAATCTATCCCTTTGTACCTAGCAACACCATTTTGCGCTTGTATGATAGACTTGGATACTGGGAAGGTCACTTGTGTATCGTAAACTACACTGAAATGCAATGGTAAATCATCTTTCCTGCGTATCTAATGATCTTTCAGAAAACTGGTTCGAGGGCATTCTGTTTCTCATATAGGAACACTTAAAATGGGAAAGGGATATACAAGCATCCTAAGCAGCCCATGTGAATTCAGCCCTAGTGGGCTGAGGCTAGGACATGTCCCCTAGCTTTGGGGGAGGAGGAGGAGAGGGGAAGTCAGATGGTCAGTATCAATACGCAGGGCTCTTTTTGTAGCAGGAACTCCTTTGCATATTAGGCGACACCCCCCCTAACATAGCCAATCCTGCAAGAGCTTACAGTCGCCCCTGTAAGAAGAGCTCTGTAAGCTCTTGGAGGATTGGCTACATTAGGGGGGGTGTTGCCTAATATGCAAAGGAGTTCCTGCTACAAAAAGAGCCCTGAATACTGGTATATGGGTTATAGATTTCTAAGCTGCTTCGGAGACAGATAAGATCAGTTGGCTAATTCCGACCATGAGGTTATGTATTTGAGATAGAAGTGAGGTCTGACCGCGGGTTTGTTTTAAAAATCAAACCAGGCTACCTTTGAAGCTCCTCATTAATTAAACAACAACAAAACAGCATTGTCATGGCAAGAGTATTAACGTGTTTCAAGCAGTTATTAATAATATTCATTCTCTTTTAATATTATTTTTTTCAAACACTCCTGATTATCTTCTCACACTGTGAAGAAGGTAAAGAGCGTTTAATAGACCATGGAAATGTACAGTAATTGACAGCACACTGGGATCATTTTCATTTTCTTCTCATGAATGCCATCGTGTCAAAGGTCCATGAAGTAATCTGTCTGAACATGGGAACAGAGTTATCATTCTTCCGAAGATCTGTGCATTGATTCTGAATCATGGTGTTATGAATTGGAGCATGAAATGGAGCATGTTAGTTCATCTAGGTACTTCACATTTTCTGCTAAACAGTATTTTACCATATCATTTTGTTAGAGTTGGCTATCACATTTTGCAGTATGAGATCCCATGGTCAATGTTTTTTTTGTATTTTAGTTTTAATAATTTTTAAGTTTGAATGCAAACATACAAAGTTCATAACAACCAAACAACAAATAGTGCAACATTGTATCAGAGTAAACAGACTAAAGGGGTTATATAACCATCAGAGCAAGAGACTGAGAGCAGATTTACAATGAAAGTCTGGATTATGTGTCAGTCTAGCCTGTGAAAGGAGTTTTTTTACAGAGGCACACCACTCGGAAGTTGCCTGAGTTCTCTTGTTTAGCTCCTGTCTGGGACAAAGGTTTCCCTCAGTGGCTGTTGTGAGGAACTCATAGGGTTGCCAGCTCCAGGGACCGGCTCACGCACTAGGCGAACTAGGCGATCGCCTAGAGCGGGACTGCCCTTAGGGGCACCAAACTGCACCCAGCCCCGTACTCTGGGCGTTTCTTGATTATTTGTGTTTTTCATTCTTCCTAAAAGGCATTTATTTTTGAAAATTGGTGGGTGCACGGGGGGGGGGGGC
>NW_015170442.1:21612-43770 GCF_001447785.1 Gekko japonicus
CCTCAAACCCCGCCCTCTCCTGGCTGCACCCCCAAAGTCTCCAGGTATTTTCCAAACCAGACTTGGCAACCCTAGTAGAGGCTGCAGGTGTGTGGGGGAGATGGAAAGCTGAACAGTGAGGGGGAAATGAAGGTACATTGATGCTTGGCTGAGAAGGAGATAGGGTTGCCAACTCAAGGTGGAAAATGCCTGGAGATTTGAGGGATGAAGCATGGAAAGGGTGAAGTTTGAGGAGCAATGGGACCTCAGACAGGTACAGTGCCATAGACTCTGCCCTCCAAACCTGCCATTCCCTCATGGGGAACCACTGTTGCCAAAATCCAGCTGAGGGTTAGAGATCACTCAGAATTCCAACTGCTCTCCAGATGGCATTGATCAGTTCCCCTGGAGAAAATGGTGGACTCTGTGTCCTTATACCTTGCTGAGTTGGCCCCCGCTATGACAGCCAAAGTTATTTGGCAGTCAGGGATTCAGAGCATGGTGGGGGTTGCTGGTGAGGGGGAGATTTAAAGCTGATCAATGAGGGGGAAATGAAGGTAGGTTGATGCTTGGCTGGGAAGTAGATAGGGTTGCCAACTCCAGATGGGAAAATCCTGGAGATAGAGCCTGGAGAGGGTGAGGTTTGAGGAAGAGTGGGGCCTCAGACAGGTACAATGCCATAGACTCTGCCCTCCAAACCAGCCATTCTGTAATGGGGAACCACTGTTGCCAATCTCCAGTTGGGGGCTGGAGATCACTCAGAATTACAACTGGTCTCCAGATGGCATTGATCCGTTCCCCTGGAGAAAATGGTGGACTCTGTGACCTTATACACTGCTGAGGTTGCCATGGCAAATTGATGCTGAGTGCCCACGGCCTTGGCACTCTCCCAGAACCTCTTTCTAGCGCTCATTGTATTTATTTCCACAATGGGCCTTATTCCTAGTATTAGAATAAAAGGCATTTTAAAAAATGATATCCTACCCACCGTGTTACCCCAGAAGCTGCAAAAATGCATATTGTCATTCTGCTTATTGTATTAATCTTGTAAGATCTGGGGGAGGGGTGGCATCAGACAGACGGTCAAATATCAAGGTCCTTTAAGAACCTGTCCAGAAGTGAACTTTTCCTCATCACAGGCCTGTAGTGTTCAATCCAGAACAAGTGGAATGTTTAGAATGGAAAGGTCCCACCTGGGCTCAGTCCAGGCAGCAGGGGTCATTTCCTGCAGGAGCACACAGGAGCGAAGCTCTGGCAGTAAAGAGCCCAGGGGGTGGGCACATGCAACAAGCCACACCCCCTGCTCCAAGCAGCCCTCAGTCAGAGCAAGAAGCAGCCAGGTAAGCTGCAGAGCCCCCCCCCCAGCCCCCCGGTCCAAAACAGTCCAGTGGCACCTTTAAGACCAAGTTCTATTCAGGTACAAGCTCTCCCTCCTCTGCGAGGACAGATCTGCACGTCCCCCCCCCAACAGCTAGCAATCCAAAACAGTCCAGTGAAGCCTGAGCGGTGGGTGTTGCCTTCTGACACACTTCTGGTGATGTCAGGGGGTGTGGCATATGCAAATGAGTTATGCTAATGAGTTATGCTAATGAGCTCCTGCACCTCTTTTTCTACGAAATGACCCCTGCCAGGCAGCATCCTTTGGGGGCCTTCAGGTGGCCTGCCTTTACCACATCTCACATCTCACAACAGAAACAACAAAAGGCCCCCTGCCCTTTTAAAAAAATCCAGCCATGGCTGAAAGCAAACAGAACAGCGGATGTGCCTTGTTAGTCTCTTCCACTCCACTTCCAGAGTTCCTGGTTGCTTTTCAGTCTGCCCTTGGGGGCTTCAGCCCTTTAGCCCCCTTGCTCCAGCTGCCTTGAGGTAATTGAGAGTGGCTGCAAACAGGCTGCTGGGTTTGCCGCTTTCCATACATTTGTTTTCCTTTTTTACCTCTAGCAGTTCGCTCGAAATGTCTTCCATAGGCTTTTATATGCATTTTTTGGGAAACTCTGTACTATAAATAAATAAATTCTCAGACCAGGGGACTCTGCTTCTTTGCATTTTGGCTAAACCAGAATATAATATTACCTCTTTGGGATCTTAGTGATCAGGAGATGGCTCTGTCCAAGCATACAGCAGGGCTTGGGGAAGTTGATCCCAGCAAAAGGGACGGGGCAGGTGCATGTCTGTGTGGAGCAGGGGTCATTTCCTGCGAGAGCGCACAGGAGCGGAGCTCCGCCAGTAAGGAGCCCAGGGGGCAGGCACATGCAACAAGCCCTGCCCCCTGCTCTCAGCATCCCTCAGTCGGGCCACAAGGAGCAAGAAGCAGCCAGGTAAGTTGCAGAGGGCCCCCCCCCGGCCCGCCTTCAGGTACCAGCTCTCCCTCCTCTGTGAGGGCAGATCTCCACATCCCCCCCCCAGTAGCTAGCAATCCAAAACAGTCCAGTGGAGCCTGAGCGGTGGGTGTTGCCTTCTGACACACTTCCGGTGATGTCAGGGGGGTGTGGCATATGCAAATAAGTTATGCTAATAAGTGATGCTAATGAGCTCCTGCACCTCTTTTTCTGGCCTGATCCCCCTGGTGTGGAGAAATAGCAAGTGGGGATCTGGAATAGGCAGAAAAAAGCAAAAAAGAGATTGGTTGCTTTCGGTAGGACCTCGTGCTCCACATCCTCACCCAGACTGTGGCAGATTTTGGTGGTTGGGTGGTTCCATACAGCACTGTTTTGCAGTGGCCCCTCTGCTGGGTTTTCCCCAGCTTCACTCTGCTGTTACCCAAACCTGCTTTGGTACAATTCTTGTTTATAGACAGTTCTCAAAATGGAGTTAGGGAGAATGTGGACAGTGAGGGACGGATTTCCACAGCTCCCTCCCCACATCTGGTACCATTTCATTCCCATTTGCTCTCAGTCCTGTCCCACCGTCCCCCCCCCGCCACATCACCAGCTCCCATTTTTGTCTCAGCCCAGGAAGGAGGGCTCCAGAGCAACCTAATTTATGTAGCAGCCAAATTGCTTGCTCACAGATTTAATGCCAGGCAGTAGCTCACAAAGTAGAATTTTTGCTCACAAGACTCTACAGCTTAGAGGGAACATTGATTGTAACCCTGGTATTCCTTGGTGGTCTCCCATCCAAATACTAACCAGGGCCAGTGCTGCTTAGCTTCCAAGATCTAATGAGATCAGGATAGCCTGGGCTATCCAGGTCAGGGCTGGTAGTAGATATACAGCACTAAAGCAATATTGCTATTACTACTTAAAAAAAAAAAAGCACAGCAAAAAGGCATTGGAGGTGAGGAAGAGGGAGGAATGGTAGGTGTAAGGGGAAAGCACGAAGAAAATCCCTGTGAGCAGGGCTATTTTTGGGCAGGAACGCACAGGAACGGAGTTCCGGCTGGCTCCCAAGTTGGCCACGCCCAGCAGGAACTCATTAGCATAATAGGCCACACCCAACAGCAGAAACGCATTAGGATTGGCTACATTAGGGGTGTGTGGCCTAACATGCAAAGGAGTTCCTGCTACAAAAAAAAGCCCTGGGTTTTGACAACAAACAAGGTAAACAGAATAAGAAGGGAAAGGTGGGTGTGGCTGGATGACCACACTTCTGGTAACATGGAGGTGCGGCCTAATATGCTAACGAGATGTGCTGTCAGGGTGTGGCCTAATATGCTAATGGGTTTTGCTGTTGGGTGTTGGGCTATTATGCTAATGAGTTCCTGCTGGGCTTTTTCTACAAAAAGAGCCCTGCCTGTGAGGAAACAACCACTGTTGTGAGTTGGCTGTTACTCTGTAACTGTGCCATTTTGACTTCACAGGCACTCTGCTTGTGTATTTGTAAATCAAACAAATATGCAACAATGGCATGAGTTCCCAGAGTTCCCTTCCCTGAAGAGAACCGCCCCAGGTAAGTACAACTTCTCACTGCTTCGAGAAGCAGGAGGTATGTAACAACATTTCAATGGCTCTCAGAGGCACATAATGGGGGCAAGTTCAAAATGGTATCTCTTTAACCAGTCTGTGGCACCATAGGCCCCACCAAAAAACACCCTAAAACCCCTGCATTGTGTGCTGACTTCCTTTATAGGCAAGTTTCATTTGTTTGCTTGTTTGTTTACAGCATTTTTAGACCGTCTTCTCTCCCACACAAGACCCAAAGTGGGTTTGAAGAATGACTCATGTAACATTCCTGACGCAGCTCGGCTACTTTCCATTAGCCATGAGTTAGAATGAAACATAAAGTGCAACATCCGTGGGGTCAGTGAGGACAAACCCTCTTCGGTTGCCAAACTGATTCTGCTAGCCTTCTCGAGACCTTTCATTTCTGTCAGCTCGCATATGTCACTCGTGCAGTTCCAGATGGTGTTGGCGAGCGCTCTGAACGGAGCACTTGTATTTTACTCATGTGCAAAATTGCCAGAGGCGGAACGTTTTGCTTCTTGATGGACAACAAAATATCATATTCTCCCTAGCCCTGAAAGTAACCATGTACACAAACCCATAAAAATTCTACCAACCAGGGGTCGTTTCATAGAAAAAGAGCTAGGGGAACTCATTAGCATAACTCATTAGCATATGCCACACCCCTGACATCACCGGAAGTGTGTCATAAGGCCACACCCCCTGACATCACCGGAAGTGTGTCATAAGGCCACACAACCCGCCCCCAACGGTCCCGGCCGCCGCTGCCCGCCCTTCAGCTCCACCGCTGAGAAGCCCCGCGAAGGCCCTCCCTGGCCCCAGGCAGGCAGGGGTGGGGAGAGGCAGGGAGGAAGCAACTTACCCTCCCTCTTCTCCTGCCTCCTCCTGGCTGAATGAGGGCCGGAAGCGGGGCGACCGGAAGCAGGGGATGGGGCTTCGTCATGTACCCCACCCCCCGTACCTCACCCAGGGGAACTGTGATCCCCTGTGATCCCCCCAAAATGACCTATGCTACCAACAATGTGCATTTTGGAGATATCATTTAGGGGAGATCGGTGATAGTCACCTTCTCTGTATTTCAGATGGTGCACGGCATATTTCATTGGTGAATGTATATTTAAAACAGCCTTACATTGTCTCTGTGTTCCTTCGGAATTCAATTTATACTAGTTGCAGTAATGGTGGTAGTGGGTTTCTTCTTACCTGAAACTTCTTCTCAGAAGTTCAGAGGTGCAACTTGACACCAACTCCACCAAGCATAGCTTATCTGGGGTTTTGGCCATGGAGTGATAAGAGTGTTGGACTGGATGGGCCACTGGCCTGATCCAACATGGCTTCTCTTATGTTCTTATCTGTTGAATATTTTAGCAGAGTAAAAGGGAACCACACAGCACACATATGTAAATTAGCTAAAAGAAAGTTAACGAATAAAATCAGGAAGGGTTAATGATAAGGATAAAAAAAATAAGCAGTCAGTCTAATTACCTAGCGACATCTTTCTAGTTACTGGTTACTCCAAGATGGATATTCACACTCTAAACTCTAAACAAAGGGAGGAAGAAGAACCCCCAAAATGCCTACATGCAAAGTATCAGGTAACATCACCCAACGATGAATTGACCAATAGCCCCGCTAAAGATCACTTCACTATGCGCAGGACTTCCTTTTCTCTGGCAGGAACTATATGCAGGACAGCCCATTGGTTCTAAAGCTACCTAACCCTAACTAACAAGTAGCATACATAAACAAACTTGTTAACTCTTTCATGACATCAGGGAGTGAACTTGCAAATACTCCAACATTATCTATGCCAGTGGTTCTCAACCGTTTTGATACGGTGACCCACAAGTCGCAAATTTCCTTGGTATGGTGACCCACCCAAGGCTGGCCCAGTTTGTTGGTGTCCTAGGCAAACTATGATCTTGGAACCTATCTAGTTCAGCATTCCATTTTCTACAGTAGCCAACCAAATGTTTTTGAGAAACCAGCAAGCATCGAACAAAGGGAGCAGCTGCCCCCCAGTATGAACCCCAACCAATTGGCACTCCAACATACTCAGCCTTTGCACATGGTGGTTACCTTCCAGCCATAGGCCACCCTCTCCTTCTCCAATACTCCCTCTAGTCCCCCCTGAGCAGGGGTCATTTCGTAGAAGAAGAGGTGCAGGAGCTCATTAGCATAACTTATTTGCATATGCCACACATACCCCTGACATCACCGGAAGTGTGTCAGAAGGCAACACCCACTGCTCAGGCTCCACTGGACGGTTTTGGATTGCTAGCTATTTGGGGGGGGGGAGAACGTGCAGATCTGTCCTCACAGAGGAGGGAGAGCTTGTACCTGAATAAAACCTGGTCTTAAAGGTGCCACTGGACTGTTTTGGATCGGGGGGTCGGGGGGGGAGGCTCTGCAGCTTACCTGGCTGCTTCTTGCTCTGACTGAGGGCTGCTGGGAGCAGGGGGTGGGGCTTCTTGCATGTGCCCACCCCCTGGGCTCTTTACTGCTGGAGCTCTGCTCCTGTGCGCTCCTGCAGGAAATGACCCCTGCCCCTGAGATTCCAAGAAATTATAGTAACCATCGGGACACGTTTTACTTGATCAATATGTATATGCAGTGAAGAAGAAAAAATACAACTAATGTATGACATGGGAGATGTTTGACATGTTTCCGGGTGAACGCATGACACGTTTCCAGGGTCAGATCCAGTGTTCCCTCTAAGCCGAGTTAGTGTGAGCTAGCTCACAGGTTTTTTTAGCCTCCAGCTCACACATTTGTTGTCTCAGTTCAGGAAGGATGGCTCCGGAGCCCACTAATTTATGCAGCAGCCAAATCGCTCGCTCACGACTTTAATGCTAGTAGTTCACAAAGTAGAATTTCTGCTCACAAGATTCCACAGCTTAGAGGGAGCATTGGTCAGATCCTGGTTTCCAAGATACAAAAGAGAGCAATGGAGAAGGCAGGGGCGGCCACTAGGGAGGGCTGGCCCACAACCCACTTCCCGAGGCTTTGCGGCTGACTTTTGGGTCCCAACCCACAGGATGGGAATCAACGATCTATGCAAACCTGCTGGCTATTTTACACAGGATGCTTACAAGAGGCCATAGGATGTCAGCCTGAACCACCATCTTCATCCAGCCCTCTTCTTTTTAAAACATTCATCTTGATGAATAATTCTGGAGAACTTGAAAACGTGTATACTGTTTAGCCTGGTTGGTTGGATTTTGCTCTGGATCAACATGGCTCCCTATAACCACTGCCTACTTTGGAAATGCCCTGACTGTCATATAGTGCATTACATTTGTTGTAATCCAAGAAATAAGTAATAGGATATGAAAAAGCCTGAAGAGAGAACAAATGGTATGAATAACAACTAGCCCTCTACATGGATGTGATTAAATGGTAGAGGTGGTATTAGATACTGGAATGGAGGCCCTAAAGTGGAGTCTGGCTGAAACATCCTTGCTTATGTTTGTTGCAGTTACCTCAAAAGGGTTCTTGGAGTGGCAAGTATTGAGTAGTTCATGAGAATCTATGCACCTTGAACCCAATGAAGGCTGACTTCTACCCCAGTGTATAGCCTTTGTGAACAGATGGTGCTGACAGACTTCTGGTTGGTTCTACAACCCAAATCCTATTTCACTGTTTATTGAATGTCCCATTTTTGCGATTGTACTGGCTCACTCTGTGTAATCCGCCTTGAGTCCCAATTAGCCACAAGGTATAGATAGGGGCTCTGGGGCAAGTTATGCTCTGTCTTCTTGGTGCTTGGTGGGGGGGTCAACAGTAGGAGGGCTTCTAATGTCCTGGCCCCACTGGTGGACCTCCTGATGGCACCTGGTATTTTTGGCCACTGTGTGACAGAGTGTTGTACTGGATGGGCCTTTGGCCTGATCCAACATTGTTGGATCTTATGTTCTTATGAGAAATGTGGATTATAAGTAGAGTAAATAAAATAAAAATAAATATGCCCTGAGCAGCCATACATTTTGTTAACATGCCACTATCTGTTGGGCTGAACTAACATTTAGTATTTCAAAAGGTGTTTGAATTGTGAAGAGGGGGAAACAAAGCATCAAGGGAACTGTAAAATTAAAGCTCGTACCAAGAAACTGTCATTGACCACGACAGAAGTTCTGTATGCAGATTTTGCTTTAGAACATCACAATTCTCCAAAGCATTCAGAAAGTTGGCTCAGCATTGTAGATCATCTCATGCAGTCGATGGATCATAAATCAGTGGTATTTCAAGTCTGGCAACTTGCTCCAAATTGAACACTGTAAAGATAAAGGTAAAGGTTTCCCTTGCTCGAAAGCCAGTCGAATCCGACTCTAGGGTTGCGGTGCTCATCTCCATTTCCAAGCCAAAGAGCGAGCGCTGTCCAAAGACATTTCCATGGTCATGTGGCCGGCATGACTAAACACCAAGGCGCACGGAACACTGTTACCTTCCCACCGAAGTGGTACCTATTTATCTACTTGCAATTTCTTGCTTTCGAACTGCTAGGTTGGCAGGAGCTAGAATTAGAGATGGGAGCTCACTCCGTCATGCGGCACACTCGGGTCTCGAACTGCTGAACTACTGACCTTCCACAGCCTGCAGTTCACCGTCTTAACCACTTGAGCCACCGCAGCTCCACTTTGCCACTGTAATGCACAAACAAATCGGGTTGCCAGGCCCTCCCTGGCCACTAACTGGGGGGAGGGGAGTAGAGTTTCCAGCTCTAGGCTGGGAAACTCCTGAAGATTTGGAGGTGGAGCCTGGGGAGGACAGGGACCTCAGTGGGGTCCGATGCCATACAGTCTACCCTCCAAAGCATTCATTTCGTCCAGTGGAACTGATCTCTGTAGTGTGAGGATGAGCAGTAAATCCAGGGGTTCTCCAAGTCCCACCTGGAGGTCGGCATCCATAACAAGCAAGCAGGACCACGCATCACAGAGATACAGGACAGGGCAAGCCGCACTTTGTGCTCCAGCTTCTGAAATGGTGGAGGAAAGTGCAATAAAGTCACAGCTGACTTATGGCGGCCCAGTAGGGTTTTCAAAGCAAGAGATGTCCAGGGGTGGTCTCCCATCCAAATACTAACCCTGTGAGATCGGGCTAGCCTGCGCTATCCAGGGCAGGGCAGCTCCCGAAACAGCAGCTTTCGATTTGGTACCAAAGTTCACGGCTTTGTGTCATTAATCTTTTTCGTGACTCTCGTCTGTGTCTGTGTGCGCGTTGGCATTTTGCCACTAAAAGTTCCATGGAGCAAGAACAGCCAGTTCATTTTGCCGCTCTTAACTTTCCAAGGAAGTAATACACCAGGTTGTTGGGTTTTTTTAAATCCAGCATATTAATTCATTCGGTCTACTTTACATTCGGCAGTTAACCACCCGCCGTTAACTTTCCTCCCCATTGACTTCCTCTGCTTTAAAGAAACACGTTGGAGATAGTTACCTGGGTAATTGTGACCTGTGTCAGTCTGGCGCATTGTTAAGCTTGTGGCGAAGGAACAGAAATGCAGAGCCTATCATTTGGCCCATTGTGAATCTTTCAAAGAGAGCGGTTAGCCCAACAGCCTAAAATCTTCAGTGATTATAGCATTCAGAGAAAGGTATTCACACAACAAATCAATTCTCTCAAGAAGGAATACCTTATTTTTTAAAGGATATCATGCATTGCGATGAGAAGGAAATTTTTTCTCTCTCTTGCTCTTACCACTAAATATAATCTCATAATACTTTTCTACCAAGAGGCGAATAGAGTGAACAAACTATAATTTTTAAAAATGGCCTGTAATTATGTTAGCTTTCATCTAGGGAATAAAATCGTAATTGCTTTAGGAAAAAAATACACTTGAATTTATTTAACTATAAATCAGATTTTGATCCAATTAGTATGCCGTTTTTTTGGGGGGTCATCATACATACATGCTTTATTATGTTCCAAGGCCGTCATCTTTCCAGTGTTCCTCCAAGAATAATGGTATTTCTTTCAACATGGCTGCTTTGATCACTGTAATTTTCTTCCATTTTCTTTTCAGACTTGAGTTGCATGCTTTTGATTTCTGTGATACACACAGAAAACTCAGCACCTGATGTTAGGCAGGCAAATAATATTTGTCAAGCCAGTCTCCTAGGAAACAAATGTGTGGCAATAGGACACTGTTAATTAATTCATTAATACTGACTTCTGTCTCACCTCATCATAAGAACTCAGGACAATTAAGGCGTCTTTTTCCCTTCCTTGAATTGGGCCTGTTTGATATTTTATGCCAATAAAGGTATTGTATTTGTGTATTTTGTGAATTGGGCCTGTGTCCTGTAGTGGGCAAACCATAGAAATAGACCAGATTAACAGGCCCTGGGAAAGGGAAAAAAAATAAAGCAGGGTTGTTGGAGCCTAAGAGTTCATTGCAGTCAAAACTGAACAGGTTTGAATCCCCATCTTGCTGCGGAAGCTTGCTGGGTGATTTTGAACCCATTCTCCCTTTCCCCCAGAACCAGATGGACAAAAAGCTATGCGGGGCAGGAGTGAAAACAGAGAGTAGAGTGAGATGTACGTTCTCTCACACCAACAAAAAGCTTGAAGGGCCAAACACATCTTTTTCATAGGAAATGGGTCTGTACTTGAGCGTGGGAGTGACTGAGAGACAGAGAAAGATAAGAAGCCATAAAAGGGTCCCCTTCCTAAGTAAAATCTTAATGAAGTTTGCAAATTTAAAAAACAAACACTTTAATTATTTCTTATTGAGCCTTTCATACATACAGATGGCAAAAAAGAAGGGCCCTAGTTCAGGGGAGAAAACCAGGAGGGAGAAGAAAAACCTCTGTTGTGATCCTATCTGGGCCCTGGCCACACGGGCCGGATATTGCGGGGGGGGGGGGGGGGAGGCATGGCTGTTTGCCCCGGAGCGAACTACTGTGCGGCCGCCGGATCAAATGTCCTGCCGACGTCCTGTGCTTCCGGGGGAGGTGCCAATCATACGTCAATCCTGCGGCGCGGCAAAGAAGCGGTGCGGCGGGGGTTGTGTGTTTCTTTTTTTAACGGAAGTGTGCGCATGCGCCGTTGGGTGCTTGTGCGCATCCCGTGGAGACTTGGGGGGAAAAAACCTTTTCGCGACAGGACATGGGCGGGCGCCGGATGCCACGAGCTACCACCAGAAACGTGATCAGACGCCCGCCCTTGCCCCGCGGTTTCCGGAAACTAGTAGCTCGGAGGTACTAGTTTTTTACGGCGCATCTTCAACGGAAAGCCTTGGGTTAGCCACAGGAGCTCTACGCTTCCCAGATGTTGTGGTTTGATCGCACCCGGAAAATCCACCTATCTTCCGTCTCTGTAGCGTGGCTAATGTTCCATGTGACTGCAGTCCTGGTATGGTTCCAGGTAGCCCAAGCCAAGAGGAAGCAAAGGCCACTGAGTCCATCGTGTGGTCACTGATGGGCAGCATAGGGTGTGTGGGTGTGTCCTCACCACAAAAAAAAGTGGAGTGGGCTCCAGCCTCCTTCCAAGTTCATGCTCATAAAATCCAGTACCTGAGAATATTAAGACATCCATCCAGGCATTTGGCTAGTGACACAACCGGAGAGCTAGGTCTACAGGTGAGGCAATGCCATTATTGAAGCCTGTTGAGTTGGCTCATTGTTGCAGTACCGGGAGATCTCTCAGCTTTTACAGTGGAATGTTTTGAGTCAAACTGCTGTTTGTTTCTTGTCAGTCATTGTCTGATTACCACAGCTGTCATCTGTGAACAATAATAATAAATTGTAACCAGGGCTCTTTTTGTAGAAAAAGCCCAGCAGGAACTCATTAGCATAATAGGCCACACCCAATAGCAGAAACCCAGTAGCATATTAGGCCACACCCCCTAACAACACAGCTCATTAGCATATTAGGCCACACCTCACATGTTACCAGAAGAGTGGTCATCCAACCACACCCACCTTTGGCTTCTTATTCTGTTTACTTTGTTGTCAAAACCCTGGGCTTTTTTGTAGAAGGAACTCCTTTGCATGTTAGGCCACACACCCCTAATGTAGCCAGTCCTAATGAGTTCCTGATGTTGGGTGTGGCCTATTATGCTAATGAGTTCCTGCTGGGCGTGGCCAACTCAGGAGCCAGCTGGAACTCCGTTCCTGTGCGTTCCTGCCCCAAAATAGCCCTGATTGTAATAATAATAATAGTAAATAGAAGAAGAGATTGGATTGGATTGATACCCTGCCCTTCACTTGGAGTCTCAGAGCGGCTTACAGTCGCCTTTCCTTTCCCCTCCGGATGACAGACATCCTGTGAGGTAGGAAGGGCTGAGAGAGCTCTGACTGAGAACCGCCCTTGAGATAACTTGTGACTGACCCAAGGTCATACCAGCAGCTGCATGTGGAGAAGCAGGGAATCAAACCCGGTTCTCCCAGATTAGAGTCCGTGCTCCTAACCACTACACCAAATGTGCAAAACAGCTGTCCAGAAGCACATTTATATAAGGGTGTGGGAAAAGGGAATTCTGAAGGAAAGGCACTTTACTTGAAGGTAACAGGGGAATTAACCGGACCTGGATGGCCCAGGCCAGCCCAATTTCACAAGCTCTTGGAAGCTAAGCAGGGTCAGCCCTGCCTAGTATTTGAATGGAAGGCGTTAGAATTTGGATGGGAGGTGGTCATGATTCAGAGGCAGGCAATGGCAAGCCACCTCTGAACATCTCTTGCCTTGAAAACCCTTCTGGGGTTGCCATAAGTCGGCCGTGTCTTGATGGTGCTCTCCACCACCAATAGGGCTCTAATTTTAATTGCCTGTGAACATTCTAGGCAGTTTTCCTTTCTTTCCCCTTTAAACAACATTGGCCCCTGCCACACGGGGGGGGGGGAGGTACGGGCAAAGTGTGGCTTTTTAAAACCGCACCAAAAGAAACATGTGGTGGCGGGATCACATTGATCCCCTGAGCCGTGGCGCATTCCCTCCCCGGCACAATTAGATGCCGGGGGAAGCCACGGTGGAGAAAGGGAGGCTGCTGAACTGCGCATGTGTGAGCATGCGCAGTTCAGCCAGGACACTGGGATGCGCCGGCAGAAGGACGCGCCGGCGATCCCACGGCCGGGCTTGATGCGGCTGTGCTGGAAGGTCCACCTTGGTAGGTGGTGTATTTTTGCTGCGGCTTTTCGGGCGGAAGGGCTGGATCGGGGACGGGTGCACAACATTTCCCAGATGTTGCGGTGGGATCGCGCCGGTTTGCTGCGCCCCCGATCCGTCCCTCTCCCGGCCCAAAACCTTTCATGTGACCGGGGCCATTGTTTATTGGATGTACTGGTGGTAGTGGAAAGTGCCACCAAGTTGCAGCCGACTTACAGCAACACTATAGGGTTTTCAAGTCAAGAGACGTTCAGTAGTTTGCAATTGCATGTGTCTGCATCGCAACCCTGGACTTCCTTAGTGGTCTCCCATCCAAATACTTACCAGGGTCGACACTGAACTACCAAGATCTGATGAGATCAGGCATGTCAGGGCATTAGATATATTATACTGCCTTTATTTCATGGTTCCACTTGTGAAATCCAGTTTATTTTATCGTTGTTCTCTAGTTTGGTGTAGTGGTTAAGTGCACAGACTCCAATCTGGGGGAACCGGGTTTGATTCCGCACTCCTCCACTTGCAGCTGCTGGTGTGACCTTGGGTCAGTCACAAGCTCTGGCACAGCCGTCCTTGAAAAAGAGCAGTTCCTGTCAGAGCTCTCTCAGCCCCACCCACCTCACAGGGTGTCTGTTGTGGGGAGGGAAAGGAGACTCCGAGCGAAGGGTGAAGTATAAATCCAATGTCGTCGTCTTCTGTTGCGCTAAGCGTGTATGACTATCCAAGCCAGCCTCTTAGGGCTTCTCAGCCTCCAGCCTTTCCAGCTTTCACTGCAGTTCTTGCTGGGAAGCCCCTTATAGTAACCACAATAACGCAGTCCAGTGGTACACTATGTACAAGGGTTTATTCACAATATTCACAAGCAAAATGCTACGCCAGACATCCAATACAGAGAAGAAGGAATACATGGCAACTGTACCAAGACTTATATACAAAGTTCCACCAATCAGAGTCATGCTGAGTCACTGTGACTGCACACGGTCCAGTGCCAGTCTAAACCGGTTGGAACTTGCTCTCTCCATACACCTGCTGACAGGTAGCTGTCAGTTTAGATCACAATGATCTGTCTACTGGAGATTAACATACCACATCTTCTTCATCTGTGAAGTCCAGTTTAAGGTAGGTCTTACGCTGCATTTATTTCATTATGCTTTCAGTGTGTCATCCAGTTTTATGGCTTGTTGTTTGGATGTATTAAACTGATCCTCGTATTACTTTTTTAAACTCTGTAATCTTTCTTGCGCCTCGATGAGAAAAGCCAGGGGTCATTTTTGTAGAAAAAGAGGTGCAGGAGCTCATTAGCATCACTCATTAGCATCACTAATTTGCATGTGCCACACCCCCTGACATCACCGGAAGTGTGTCAGAAGGCAGCACCCACCACTCAGGCTCCACTGGACTGTTTTGGATTGCTAGCTATGGGGGGGGGATGCGCAGATCTGCCCTGGCAGATCCCCCATGGCCCACCCCCCAGTCAAGCCCCCACCACCCCCACCACCCCAGGTGGGGCTCTGGAGCCCTTCCCTAGGCTAAGCATCTCAGCGCGGGTGGGGGGAGGCTCTGCAACTTACCTGGCTGCTTCTTGCTCCTTGTGGCCCGGGGCTGCTGGGATCAGGGGGCGGGGCTTGTTGCATGTGCCCGCCCCCTGGGCTCTCTACTGCCGGAACTCTGCTCCTGTGCGCTCCGCAGATTACAATAAATGAAGTTGGCAACCCTAGTTACCCTGGAGGAAATGGATGCATGGAGGGTGAAGTCTGCTACATTATACCCTTTTGAAGTCCCTCCCCTTCTCAAATCCTACCCTCCTCAGGCCCCATCCCCAAATCTCCTGGAATGTCCTAATTTGGAGTTGAGAATCCTGTTTCCTTCCCACCCAACAGCCAACCTACCTTTTTCTACTCTTCTGTTTTAAGCTTCCCCTCCTCCCCCCAGCAGCTTCTATCTAGAAAAAGTGTGGCCCAGTTGTATGATGCCACAGTTCCCTGTCCCCATTTTTCCTTCCCAGCCATTCACCAACCTACCATTTGTCTGCCTCCCATCTTCAGCTATATTTATTATTTATTTACTTCATTTATACCCCACCTTTCTCTGCAGTGGGGACCAAAGCAGCATACATTATTCTCCTTTCCTCCTTTTTATTCGCACAGCAACCCTGTGAGGTAGATTAGGCTGCTCCTGCCAACCTAGCAGTTCGAAAGCAAGAAATTGCAAGTAGATAAATAGGTACCACTTCAGTGGGAAGGTAACAGCATTCCGTGCACCTCGGTGTTTAGTCATGCCGGCTACATGACCACGGAAATGTCTTCGGACAGCGCTGGCTCTTTGGCTTTGAAACGGAGATGAGCACCACAACCCTAGAGTCGGATTCGACTGGCTTTCGAGCAAGGGAACCTTTACCTTTACTATGGGTTCAAAATCACCCAGCAAGCTTCTGCAGCAAGTCTCCCAGGCCCTACTCTGAAGTTCTAACCACTGAACCACACTGGCTTTCGTAGGTTCACTGCTGTTGAACAGTAGCAAGCAGCCAGGCCTAGCTGAGTCATGCAAACCTGGTGGTATCAGGTCATTCAGAGGTTGCTGCCAGGCTTAGGGTTGCTAGCCCCCAAGTGGGACCTGGAGATCTCCCACAATTACCACTGAAGTCCAGAGGACGGAGATCTGTCCCTCTGGAGAAAATAGCTGCTTTGGTGAGTGGACTCTATGGCATTATATCTGGCTGAGGCCGCCCACCTTCCCAAACCCTGCCTTCCTCAGATTCTACCACAAAATTTCAAGGAATTTCCCAACCTGGAGCTGGCAACTCTAGTCAGGCCTGGCCCAAAATAGTCCTCTCTCAAAGGCCAAACTAGGCCTTCAAAAACTCATTTTATTACTAGATTCAGGTGGGTAGCTGTGTTGGTCTGAAGCAATAGAACAAAGTTTGAGTCCAGTGACACCTTTAAGACCAACAAATCTTAATTTTGGGTATAAGCTTTTGTGTGCATCTTTTGTTGGTCTTAAAGGTGCCACCGGACTTGAACTTTGTTTCATTTTATTAATGTGTTCCTTTGTCAATATGTTGTTGAAGGCTTTCACAGCTGGAGTTCATTAGCTGTTGTACAGCATCGTCTGCAGGAGTATACCGCATACCCTACAGTTGTGGACAGGTTTACATTGGGACCACACAGCATAGCATTCAGACAAGAATAAAAGAATAAAAGACACTGCAGACTTGGCCAACCTGAAAAATCAGCAGTGGCTGAACATAGCCCAACTCAAACAGGACACAGTATCTTATTCCAAGACTCTGAAATGCTGGACAACACATTCAATTACCATGTCAGATTACACAGGGAAGCCATTGAATTTCATAAACATAAACATAATTTCAACATGAAAGAAGTTTAAAAATAAATAGGGCATCGTTTCCTGTTCTGAAAAACAAAATGCTCTACATCTTACAAAAGCACTACAGATAAGATTAGAATTTCAACAGCCAATCGATATGCAAAAGAACCTCCTCAGGAAAGCTCCTCCATTAGCATGTCACAGCCTGGGAAACTCCTACAAGATAATGACTCAGCCATATCCTACCTTCCTGAGTAGGAAATTACCTGCCTACCATTTTTCTTCTCACCTTGGCACAGAGAGTACTCCATCTTTCTGTCTTATACCTCTGAGGATGCCAGTCACAGCTGCTGGCAAAACATCAGGTCCTACAATGCCAAGACCATGGCCATACAGCCTAGAAAATCTACAACAACGAATGTTCCTTTGTCCTTTTTCTCTTCAACTGATTGTTTAGAGAATGCATCAATGAGACAATATTAATCAGGGTTTACTTCACATAGCTGCAGAGTCACACCATCAGCCGCATTGCCAGTATAACAACTGCACTAATCTCTATGCCAGTTAAATTATAGGTTTGTGATACAATCCATTCCAACCAAAGAGAGATTTGCAATTGTTTTCAGCTGGGTGTGTATTTAACCATTATAAACCTTTATTATTCTTATCCAAATTAAAGAAGAACTACCTGAAGAAAGGTCATATTCACAGTGTGAAAATATTTGTACTCAGTATTCTGTTACAGTTTCCGGATGCTCTGTTAAGGTCACCTATAAATCTGGTTTCCGTTTCCATATTATTTGTTATAGAAATATAGAAATATAAAGAAATTAAAATTCAATTGACCAGAATGGAATATTTACCTTTGAAAAAAAAGAAGAAAATCAAGTTAATCAACTGGTAATACTCAAAACATGCTTCAGTACAGATAATGAATGATTTCCTTCTACAAACAGCAAGATGAGAATAAAAACTCTGTCTCTCCTGTAAAGTCATTGTTAAATAAATCAATGAAACCAAAATTTGTAGAATTTTGTTAGAAGAATGAGTCAAGATTAATTTAAGAATCAGGACAATTTTTCCCTTTAAGACTGGTCTTTTAGACATATGGCTAGAAGAAGCTTTTGCTGATCTTGTATAAAAAATAAACTAAACAGAAGTTTTCAGTTGTTGACTAAAGCTGATTCATCTTCTAGATTCCCTTCTCATCAAACTGATTTACTTGCACCAGAGATAAATTCACTTCTTGCTGAATGCATTATCCTCCTTAACTAATGAGGAACATGTTTACATCCCCCCTTAGAACCTTAAGCATGAAACGTAACAAGGGCTAGCGTCAACAAGAACTGTACAAAGTCAGTGCCTACTTATAGAATGAATGGCTTTCTACAATATGAATAAGGTCACTGTCAAGAAATGGGACCTTAAGGGATGCGGTCAATGTGCCTTTAGATCCAACTTAGCTGCGAATGCCTGACAAATCTAAAGTGCACAATCAGACTGCAACATCTGGGAAAGGTCCCACAGTCGGCAACCCATGTTGCCCCGCCACAGAAGCGAAGTTAAAAGACACCAGGGAAAGTCCAGTCCTAACACTTGCGAACGGGCCATGGACAGATTTTCCCTAGTCTGATCACTCAAGTGCGCACTCAGGTAATCAGGTAATCACCAACTTGGTGCCATTTTTCCCCACTTAACGATATGGGCATAACTGCATAATTGGTACATGGAGAACTCTTCGCATGGGGGCTCAATTCCTTGTTTATGCACATGTGCAAAGAAAGGCAAAAAACCAACCACTTGTCCAAACATGCTGTCTGATCGTGCAGTGACGGGCTGCATCCGCAGTGAAACAGATTATACTGGGATGTGTGATCAAGCAACTCCATGCCAAATACCAATGGATGGAATAGGAGCACTTCCCAACGAAGCCAAATGGCACATCTGACCGCAGGCTAGTTCAGTTTCTTGTTCTTTCATTGGACACACTCAGGCCTCATATTATTCTCTAGGCCTACAGATCGGTTGAAGTGACCAAATGGGAGATAACTAGCTGTGATATTGAAAGGTTGGCAAATCAACCCTCTGCCTGTCCAGGAAGTTCAACTAAATACCACTAAAGGTTTTGTCTCCACTGCTACATCACTTAATGCATCACAATATAGGTTCATGTTCATGCTATAATTTATGATGCTTTCGTTTGGGAAGATCTGTTTTCTTAGTCACATCAGTTGGTGCTATTTTCCCCCTGTAAATTCCTCTTCCATCCCAACGGACTTTGCTGCTCACATGTTGTCTGTCAATCCCCTCTAGGGATTCAGACAGAGACAGATCCTTTCCAACACCTGTTTTCTTTCATAACTTTAACAAACCATAAACACTTAAAAACCTTTCGGACGATAACATTCAATAAGGTTATCTAAATTAGGACTAAGCGTTTACATTTAGTGATTCATAACAGTTATTGTTTTGTTTCTAAACATATTATTTTCAATATGCAATATTCATATTAAACATATCTTCCAGAGAGGGTATATTCAGATTTCAAGTAAGTTGCAATTATCCCTCTTGCAGGATATATTAACTAACGTTCCTTAAACTTTTCCTCCTAATAAGCCTTACCTAACTATCTCCTAGAAAGAAAAAACAAAAACAAAACAAAGGAAAAACTTAATTTATAAATTGAAAATAAAAAAGAGTAATTTGTTACATTGTAGGTGATCGCTAAAATCGCTTAAATATTTCAAGTCCAAGTATTCTGACTTCATGAAGAACCATATACAAGAACGGTTATATAATAAGAATCAAAAGTCAAACTTCAGAGAAAATTAGCATCTCATTTGCCTCTTCTTTCCCTCAATTGATATCCTTGCTTGGGGGCAGCCGCCCCACGTTAGCTCTTCTTCTGTATTGAGTTCTTCAGGAAAACCCCTGAATTTAATATTATTTTTACGGAGTTCTATATCCAAAGTTAGGACTTTGTTATTTAAAGAGTCATTTTCCTTTTGAAAATTTTGTGTTTCATCTTGCACAGTCTCTGCCAGCGCTAATGCAGTTTCTGCTTTTTTCTTTGTATCTGCTATGCTTTTCGTTATTTCTCCTAGTTGGTCCTGGACCGGTTTCAGTAGAGCACTTAATTTTATAAGGATTCGATCTTCCATCTCAATAAGGTCCATTTTAGATAGAGGAGTAAGTATTTCCTCGTCTTCTGTTCCGTCGCCATTTTGTGCCGCCGCGATTCCCGCCCCAGCATTAGCTTCGTCTAAGATTATAGAAAAGGAACGAGCTTACTGGCCGGATTTTTATGGCGATTTTGAGGGTGTTCCCTTCTCCTGTCTGTTTTTCTTTATTTTGGATTTCAATATCGAGTTTGAAGGGCGATTTTCTAATTGCTGAAGGTAGGTTGAGGAAGAGCTCCGGGCCTAGGTGTCCACCTCGCCACACCCCTTCTCTCCAATGATCTGGTTTTTGATTGGGTTAAAGGGCCCCAGCCCACTCAGATCTTAGGCCTTAAAAGGTGAGTTTTCCTGTTCTTTGTTCATAGCTAGCCACAGCTATCATGAGGTATGAGCTAACTTTGGAATGGACCAGGCTCTGGCCTGGAAAAATGCTCTCTGGACAGAGAGACATGGATTGCTGCCTGACTTCAACTCAGAAGGGGAACATCTGGTAACTTTGAATTAATGTCATCCTGGGTCATTTGTCTCTTAAAGTTAGGGGGTTCTTTTGCTTTACATAAGAACATAAGAACATAAGAGACGCCAATGTTGGATCAGGCCAAAGCAACTTGGCCATAGTGGTGAAGCTGTATTTGGTGGAACAAGATATTACAGGATGGTGCTGGCAGGGTACTGAAGGAGCAGCAGCACCTTTGAGCAATGCTGAGTCGTTGAGATATTCCACTGTAGCAGTCCTAGTGTTGTGGGTACTGGCTCTGCTGAGGTTGACTACTCCTCAGATGAGGAAGAGGCAGGGAGCAACCCAGCCTCCTCTGGAGTCAGCCCAGAAGAGGAACCCTTAATAGCACCTGAGGGAGAAGAGGCCCCAGCAGCTGCACAGGAGGTGCAGCCAGAAGGAGAGACTGATCCAGAGCCTGGCCCAGCACTCCCAGTTGAAAACACTCTGAGGCCAGAATCTCCACCTAGTTCTCGTGAGTGCCCCAGATGCAGGGCACGCCAGAGGCTGAATATGCAAGAGTGAAGGAAGAGTGCCAGGCTACAGCTCTTGCAAAAGCAATGGAAGGAGTTGTGAGTCTTGGCAGATTGACTCCCAGGGAAGGGAGGACTTGTTCATAAACACCCCATGCACCTGCCTCAGCGCGGTAGCAACTGTGCAAGCTCAGATCCACTCCTGGCTTGTAGCAACCGCTCCTTGCTCCTAGCTCCTGCAACCTTGGACTGATTTCCCGGCTCTCTGACCCTTGGCTCTGTTATTTGACTTGATTCCAGACTGTGTCTCCAGTTTCCAGTGTGTGGTAACCGTGGTAACCAGCTGAGCCAGTACAAGAAGCTTGCCCATGGCGCCAACACGCTGTCATCACCCGAAAGTGACATCATTGTGTTTCTGATGTCGGGGGTGATGGTTTTGAGGCCCCAAAAACAGAGAGTTTTGCCCAAAGCATAGAGTGTTGTCCCCAATGTCAGAAACACAATGACGCCACTTCTGGGTGATGTCATCGTGGTGCATGTGCTTTGGTCATGCACACCAGAAGAACACAAGGAATGATCAGGAGTCCCCCCACCGACAGCCAGTTAGGACCTGGCAACCCTAGGATCCCCTGGAATTACAGCTCATCTCCAGATTACAGAGACCAGTTCCCCTGGAGAAGATGGATAAGAACATAAGAACATAAGAGACGCCAATGTTGGATCAGGCCAAAGGCCCATCCCGTCCAACACTCTGTGTCACACAGTGGCCAGAAATACCAGGTGCCATCAGGAGGTCCACCAGTGGGGCCAGAACTCCAGAAGCCCTCCCACTGTTGACCTCCCCCGAAGCACCAAGCACCGATGCTTTGGAGGGGGGGACTCTATGGCACTGTACCCCACTGAGGTCTTAGTCCCCTCCAAGCTCCACCTCCCAATCTCCAGAAATTTCCCAAACTTGAAGCTGGCCACCCTACCCCCCCCACACACACACACCAAAAGCACTTTCTTCCTTTAGAATAAGCTATATCGAACTGGGAATTACTTCTGAGTAAATATGCATAGGATCAGATTAAACCTGTATGTTTATCTTTGGAGAGGGTGTAGCGGGACAAGAAAAGCCTCCTGAGTGTTCATTCTGTGTTTCACACAGTCAAGTAATTCACATTACCATCTAAGAGGGGGGCGGGGAGGAATAAGACCATTAAGTCCAGGTTCTAAAATTACCTCACTGTGCCACTGAAGGTAATATATTTTGAAACCAGACACTGCATTTCCCAGATGTAGCATACTAATGGTACAGGTGCTGCTGTTTTGAATGATGTGGAAGAGAGCCCTGGGAGTGGTGAATTATTTGTTATGATCTTTAACAGCCCCTTAAGTGGCTCCCAAACAATGACAAATTTCCTTTTCAAAGTGGCTCACCGGGTAGTCAATCAATTTTAGAAAAATTGGAAAGGATGTCTTGAAGAATGGGAACGGCACCTTTGTTCCCATTTCCAAGTTTTCTTTTGAATGCTTTATTTTTAAAAAGATGCCTATCATCAAAACAGCACTGAAGTCATAATTAATTATTTGTCAAGGACCATCGAAGGAGGGCAGATACCCCCTTATCAACATCCCCAAGTCTCTTATGCTGTCTTTAACCCTTTTGGAAAGGAGATGACATTCGCAACCAGTTCCCTCTAAGCTGAGTTAGTATGAGC
>NW_015170443.1:0-34444 GCF_001447785.1 Gekko japonicus
GGGCCACAAGAACTAAACACTGAGGCAACTGTTCCTGCTCTCCCTCTCATGATCTGCCTAAATTCAAACAACCAATATTGCTGTTCGATGGCCATCTAGCCTCTGTTTGAAAACTCCAAAGAAGGAGAGCCTACCACCTCCTGAGGAAGCCCACTGAAGAACAGCTCTAACTGTTAGGAAGTTCTTCCTAATGCTTAGCCGAAAGCTCTTTTGATATAATTTCAACCCATTGGTTCTGGTCTGACCTTCTGGGGCAACAGAAAACAACTCTGCACCATCCTCTATATGACAGCCCTTCAAGAACTTGAAGATGGTTATCATAGCCCTGAGCCTGCTTCGGTGGGGAGGGCGGGATAGAGGGCAAATAAACAAACAAATAAAATATCACCTCTGAGTTGTCTCCTCTCCAGGCTAAACATACCCAGCTCTTTCAACCTTTCTTAATAGGACTTGGTCTCCAGACCCCTCACCATCTTCATTGCCCTCCTCTGGACACGTTCCAGCTTGTCTATATCTTTCTTAACTTGTGATGCCCAAAACTGAACACAATGCTCTAGGTGAGGTCTAACCAGAGCAAAGTAAAGTGGTACCATCACTTTGCATGATCTGGACACTATACGTCTGTGTGGCACTATACTTCTGTGTGGCCATTTCGGTGGTGGCAGCTACAATACTGCAAAGGCCATACAGTTTGGTTTGCTCTTAGTCCATTTTAACAGTCTTCCACTGACTGACATGAATCAAAGCCATGCACAAATGTAATAGAGACAAGTGAGAGACCTGCAAGGATTTGTGTGGTGCTGGCTGCCAGTCCAGATCCATTTGCAGAGTGGAGAACACACAAGGACTTGTTCAGGGCACTTCATTTCCCTCATATCACCATCCCCACACTATTTTCTCTTTTCCTCCTCTTGGTAACCCCCACATCCTTATGTTTCCCTGCTTGCTTCTCTCCTTCCCACCAGCCAACTAAACTACATTTTATCTGGCCCTCATCTTCAGCTATATTTATGATTTCATTTATTCCCCACCTTTATTCATAATGGTGACCCAAAGCAGCTTACATCATTCTCCTGTCCTTCATTTTAGCCTCACAACAACCCTGTGAGGTAAGAGAGGCTGAGAATGCGTATGGCCCAAGGTCACCCAATGAGTTTCTTTGGCAAAGTGGTGATTTGAATCTGGATCTCCCAGATCCTAAGCAGAAACTCTAAACATTGCATGACACTGGCTTTCATGGGATGGCTGCTTTTGAAGAGTAGCAAGAAACCGGGTGTGGGTTACTTGTGTAAGTCATGTGGTATTGTCACCTGGTGTTTGATGCCAGGCCTGGCCCTAATGAGTCCCCCCACCCTCAAAAGCCAAAACAGTCCTGGATAGGGCCCTGTCCCCTCCCCTTACCTTTTACTGATAGAAACGAAGTCTTGAAAGCTGGTGATAATGTATGGGTGTCTAGCAATGGCCACTGTGGGCATTTGTTTCTTAAAGCTACAGATGCTGTTTTTATTATTTTTTGTGGTTTTAATCCCCATTTTTAATTTCAGATTTTTCTGCGATCGTGTAGCATTTTTCAGTACATGGCTTCTGTCTCAGGGTTTAATTGTTTCTCCATGGCTTCAATCTCTGGATTTAAGTATCCACAGTTTTGGCCAGGTTCATAGTTAGATATTTTGATACCATGTAATACAGTGGATACCACCTTGTCAAGTTGAAAAGTTGTCTGTGGCCAGACAAAGATCAGATAGTATCTTGATGACTGATTTATCAACATTTATATACTTTGCTTTTCCCAGTGTCCAACATGACTCAAAGTGGCTTACAAGGCCTGTCAAACAGGCAGCAGAAAAAAACTGCAATAAGACAATCCATTTAAAAAACACAGTAATGTTTCCCCAGAATAAAACTGCACATAATCCTAGGATACTGCCAGATTCCCATCTGAACAACAGAACCTTACAGCGTTTGTGAAACAAGGTCCATTTATGGGCCTTACTCACTTCCTCAGAGAAAATATTCCATAGGATCAGAGCCACTGCTGAGCACAAGGAGAGGAAACCAGATATATAAAGGAAGGGCACCCAACAGAACAAAACTATTCTGCATGTGTGTGTGTCTTTGTGTATATAACATTGTAAACCTTCATTTTAACAGTCCCCACTCTTTAAACATGGCCATGGAAAATGATACAACAGTTGTAGTGACTTTTTACATACTCATCACACATTGTTCTGCTCAAGCCTCTTTTATAAGCTTCATATTTAAAGACCTGATAATAGTCAGTATTGCTTATGCATGCTGGAATGATAAACAGAAATTCAGCTCTGCATACACTGTTAATAAATCTTGCATGTTTCTAATCTCACACATTTTAACATAAACCAGTTTGAAACCACACAGGTTATATCAGCAGAAGTAGGTCTGGGAAGAAATAAACACCCCATGACAAATTAAAACAACAATTTTCTCTAAAATTCTTGTTATTTGTGGTGCAGCCCCAGCAATTCCTCCCAGACAGTTCAATTATATGGCTGACAGAAGCCCAAATGGAGCTCAGCCTAGTTCCCAGATCTTGCAGTATCACTTTGATGGCCTCTTGTCTGGATTCTGCCAGGGGGAGAAATGCTTTTCCCCTCATTGAACAGCTCAAAGGACTAAATAGAACTCAAGTAATTAGAATAAACATTTCAGAAGAGAACCTCTGTGTTTGTGAGAAAAGGCGATTAAATGGTTACAGCCATTGCTCCCTCTAATCTGAGTTAGTGTGAGCTAGCTTGCAGTTTTTTAGCCTCTAACTCATACATTTTTGTCTTAGCTCAGGAAGGATGGCTCCAGAGCAAACTAATTTAAGCAGTAGCCAAATCGCTTGCTCACAACTTTAATGCCAGTAGATCACAAAGTAGAATGTTTGCTCACAAGACTCCACAGCTTAGAGAGAACATTGGTTATAGCTACCATGTGATTACTGATTGTATGACAGTGTTAGCTCTTACTCTTACATGCCAAGGACACAATCCAGTCACATGGTGCAACCCCACCTACAATTCACACTACTCTGTTCATGCCTTCCTTCCACCTTCCCCTATCATCTAGTTAGTGGCAAACGAGTTTCACCCCAAAATATTTAGTGTCCATGAGGATGGTTTCTTCTTGCTTCTCAGAAACAGACCACTGTCAGACATTCACTTCAGGCCCTCATATAAACCCTTTTCCCCCCACCACATTTTTCCTATCGGAGCTTTGTTCTATTATGACAGAGAAGTAAGCAGAAGTGACTGATGGAATCTATATAGACCAAAAAGAACACTTAAAAGTGGTTGTAATAATTCTGCAGAGTGTAGTCTTACAGTATGGATAATGGAAAGTTAAATGGCCCTGAAAACTGAATGGGTGTCTCCAAACTGCATGGAGGATATGCACAGTGCAAGTTTAAGAGAGCTTGCAATCCTTCTTTGAATGGTTTGGTGAAACACAATTAATATAAGTATAGTCTAAACTTTAGCTTTTGTGTGTTTTCTTCTCTTTCCAATTCTTTTTTCTGTTTTTTCCCTTCCCTTAATTTTAATTTGAATTGTATCAGAGGTATTCACCTAGTGTCAGGCATTATCTGTATACGTAGGTGAAAAAGGAAGAATGCTGTGTGAATGCATTTTTATGTAAAATCACCCAGAAGTTCAAATAGGAAAAACATGATCTAAGGTCCCGGTCACATGGGCCGTAAAATGCGGGGGGGGGGAGCATGGCAGTTTGGCCCAGAGCAAAATAATGTGCAGCCTCCCAATCACAGGTCCCGTCAAAGTCCCGTGGGTAGGAGCGAGGTGGCGATCACATGAAGATCCTGCAGCGCTGCAAAGAAGCAGCATGGCGCGATCTCACCAACGGCATGCATGATTCTGCGGAGCAACGGAAGTTTCACTTTCCTCTTTATGCGCATGCGCCGTTGGGTGCTTGTGCTCATCCTGTGGAGACTTGGAAAAAAACCCTGTTTGCGACGGGACATGGGCGGGCGCCGGATGCCACGGACTACCACTGGAAATGTGATCAGACGCCAGCCCTTACCTCGCAGTTTCCGGAAACTAGTACCTCGTAGGTACTAGTTTTTAACTCCACATCTTTGGCGGGAAGCCTCGGGTGCGCCATGGGAGCTCTACGCTTCCCAGATGTTGTGGTGTGATCACGCCTGGAAAATCTGCCTATCATTGGTTCAGTAGCGTGGCTAATGCTCCGTGTGACCGCAGCCTAAGAAAACTCAAAGTTTTTTTTAAAAAGTCCAGCAAAATTATTGCGTGCAAAAGTGGGGAACTCTCAGAGTGGAAGGGGAAAACACACACACACACACAAATGTCATTTCTTCAAATTCTAAACCAAGTTCAATTTGCCAGAACTCCCCAAAACACCAAATGTCTCTCAACCACTTTCACACATCACTCTCTATCACAACTTAATGTACTTTGATCCCTGATGGAACAGTTGATGTTGTATCTGCTGGCACTAGCCAGCTTAGGGCTGCCAGTTAAAACCCAGAAATGACATTACATCTCTCTAGAAAATCACCAGAAACAATGTGGTAAAACCACAGAGTTCCCAGCAATTCCTAGAGAGGCATGATATCACTGCCAGTTTCCCCTGCAAGTGGCATCATGCTGATGTTAACATCCACCCCATGTCCCCATCTTAGGTCTCCCCTAGGCCAGCCTGTTGTAATGCTGAACTGGCAGACAAAATGTATTGAGTCCCTCTCCCACCATGCCCCACCAAAATACCATGCAGCATTCCAGATGGGAGAAGAAACAGAAGGCAGAAAAAGAGAAATATTCTCACTTCTCTTCTGAGGTGTTTGACTTAAATGAGATTATCATCACACTTTGCTGCAACCACAGCAAATAGGATTGGGGGGAAAGGGAAGAAAGAGAAGAGGGAAGAGGAGGAAGATTTCTTCTCTGGCTCAGATAATATAATCTAAGCCAGGAAAGAGCTCAGGGTCATCTTCATATTGAAGGTGAACATTATGAGTCACCACATTAACTTTTTAAAGCACTTGTGTTTTGTATTTTCCTCTTACAGAGTAAGCCCAGGCAATGTATATCAACACTCCAAAAACCAATACACATTTGAAAATATAACAAAGCTCTGAATCGTCATGAAAGTATTTTTTTCATCATTAAAAATATTACCAGCTACCAACTAACCAGCAAAGGTCCCTGAAATGCACTGCCTCACACATCTTCCTAGATTACCTCCAGAGGCAGTCTATCCCACAGTATTAAAGTCATTCTGCCTGGTGGAACTCTCTGCCAGAAAACATCCATGCCCTGTGGGATTTGTTACCTTTTCGCATGGCATGTAAGGCAGAGATGTTCCGCCAGGCCTTCAGTTGAGGACAGCAATGGGACAGTATAACATCTGGCACTCTCATATATCTACCCCCATCCCTCAATACCCCCTGGGGAGCTGATTTTTTCTCTCTTTTTCTGCCATCTTGTAATGTATGTTATTTATTGACTTGTTTTAGGGAGGTTTAATGCTGATTTTAACTTAAACTATTTATTGTATGCTATCTTGTTGTAAGCCGCCCTGAGCCATACTCATAGAGAAGGCGGCTTAGCAAATTCAAATAAATAAATAAATGGTAATTCTTACCACCTGTATGTATGGTTGTGATTAGGATGCATGCAGAGGGAGGCCCATATGCAAATCATCCCTCAGCCATGGTTTCTTGATGGTTTTTGGCCAATCACTCTCTTTTGGCCTAACCTACTTTATAGAGTTGTTGTCATGGGACAACCATATGAACTTCTTGAGGTTCTTGGAAGAGATCATGACCATGTAGCTTGCGTGCTGGTTTTTACAGGGAGGCGGACTGTGGTTCATGTTCTGAGCCTTAAAAAAAAAGAATTAAACCAGCATTTCCAGAAAATGACAATGTTTATATAAATTATTTTTACATTTTTACATGATCAACAGTAACGATTTTTGTTAGTACACAGTACAGTTGAGTCATAGCGTTTTAGTTTTGTTGCTGTTGAAAATAATTTCCTTTTAAAGTGTGCTTTTGAGTGCCTCTTCAAAATTCATCTATTTTTTGTCCAAGTCCTAGACATTAATTACAGCCCAGAGAGAATCAATATCAGTGTTTGGGGACTTTTCCACAGTTCTATTTGAGCTGTAATTAGTGTTCAGGACTGGGATGGGGGGAAAGACAACCACTTTACATTTTCATGCAGGTTGCTTAGTTGTTCAATAAAAGGTTCTCCCTCATTAAACATGCAAATGTGACACAAAAATCAAAGCACATGAAAATTCAATTCAACCCTACTTAATAGTTGCCATACTATTTAATGGCCTACATGGGAAGGGTCTAGCAGCATGAAGAAAAGGTGCACTAGACATCTGTCTATTTGCCCCCAAACGTTGCTATTGACTAGTGTTTCCCCAGAAGCATGATGTAATTTGGATAGAAAGCGCACAGCCAGATACATTTATCTAACAATCTATCTAACATCAAGAGCTCTGAAAATATACCATACAAACAACTCTTAGAAACTTCCAAATTTTTTGTAGATTGTGCAGGAGCCTGGATAGAAATGCAGTATCAGCACCTCGTATCCAAAGCCTCTTATAGTTTATAGTTCAGAATGTTCATTGTCCATGTACTTCTGCTGCAATCAGCATGAGGGATGTGAACAAAACAATGAAATCATTGGCATTCTGCTTTCAGGAACAAGACAGGTCACATCATCCATGCTGCTACTTTTATTTGTATTGCTTGGTTTTAGTAAGGCTCACATTAGAAAAACAGCAAAAGGATTGGAAAGAATAAAGGACAAGGAACAACCATGTTGAATATTCTGCTGACAACATTTTGAGGTATTCTGGATATCCATACTGTAACTGAAATCTCTGGATGGATAGCTCAGTTCAGGTATGCTGTTGGTGAAAAGGGCCAAATGCAGTGTTCACACTGGTGTTCATAGACAGAGAAGGGAGGCAAAGATGACCCAACATGATCATGCAAGGGGTGAATAATAACTGACCCTTAACCTCAGAATCCATAAATCACAGTTATAAAGAACATAAAATGAGCCTTGCTGTATCAGACCAGTGGCATATCTAGTCTAGCATTCTGTTTCACACAGTGGGAAACCAGTTGTCCTGTTGAGGATGGAGCCTGAGGGATAGGTAGGGGAAGGACCTCAGCAGGATATATTGCCATAGAGTCCAATCTCCAAAGCTGCTGTTTTCTCAAGGGGAACTAATCTCTGTCAGCTGGAGATCAGTTGCAAATCTGGGAGATCTCCAGGCCTCACCTGGAGGTTGGTAACCTGATGTGTGGTGTAGTAGTTAGAGTGTTAGACTAGGATCAAGGACTCCCGGTTTGAATTGTCCCTCTGCCACAAAAGTTTCCTAGACGGCTTTGGGCCAGTTCTCACAGCCAGTTCTACCTCACTGGGCAGTTGGGAGGATAAAGTTAAGAAAAGGAGAATGATGTAAGGGGGAAGAAGAAGAACAGGCCATTGGATACCTACCATGAAGGGTCCTTCTCCTCTAAGGAAAGGAAGACATCTTGGTGGGTAATGCCCACCATCCATTCAGGGAGTCAGGAAAACCTTTTTTCTCCTTTCTGTCTCTGTCGTGGGATTCACCCTCTTTCTCAGTTCTTGGCAACTCTGAAAGCAGTTAAGGTGCACATCACTCTGCAAATAGGATAAAACATGACATAACAGTAACAACAGAGAAACAGGTAAGTAAAAACAGTTGGAATCTTGCTAATAGCTTGATTGACAATGACTTTGGGAGGGAAAAGATGTCCTCCTTTCCTGAGAGGAGAAGGACCCTTCACAGTAAGTATCCAATCCTCTATTCTCCGTCTGAGGGGGAGGACATCTTGGTGGGACCTCCCAGAGCAGTGTCCTCATATTCATCATCATCTTCATCTAGGATATGCTGGAGCACTCGTCTGCCAAAGGCAGCATTGGCTGAGTAATATGTATAGTGCCATGTGAAAGTGGAGATGGATGACCAAGTAGCTGCCTGCAGACTTCTTCCACCGTGGCATGTGCAGTCCTCACTGAATAAGCTGTAATTCCAGGCAGAATATCTAACTTGTGGAGTTTTTAGGCCTCGATAATGTAGGCTTTAAGGCTATTACTGGTGGCTGACCTGAACATTTTGCTTCCTGTATTTGGTGGAGAAATGGATATGAATGGGAAATCCATTTTGCTATGCTTGATTCTGCATATGTAAGCCTTAAGCACTCTCCTCACATTCAGCATGTGCATGTCCTTTGCCTCAGATGGTTGGGGTCCTGACAGAAGGATGGAAGGTAGATCTCCTGAAATCTGTAAAAGTAGAGTTGACCTTTGGCCTGAAGGCTGGATCAGTTCTCAGAACCACTTTGTCTTTGTGGAAACACACTGCTCAGACTTGACGGAGAGGACGCCTAGCTCTGATATTTTTCTTGCAGATGTGATTGCTACTAGAAAGAGGGTTTTCATCAGCCACTTTAGAGAGATTTCCATAACTGGTTCAAAGGGTGGTCTTGTGAGCAAAGAGAGTACTGTATGTAGCTTCCATGTGGGAAATGTATATACCTGCGGTGAATATTTCAAGGCCGCATTCCTTAGAAAGTGTTGTAAATGTGAATCTTCTGATAGACTGAAACCCTTGAGGTAACACCATTGATAGCACTGCCAGCTGGTGTCTAAGGGTGGGTGCCTTCAGACCTTTAGTGAGGCCTTCTTGTAGAAATGTCAAAATAGATTTGAGTTGAGGCTGTAAAGGATTGACTCCCTTCTTCCTGCTCCACCTAACAAATGCTTTCCATGAAGGGTTGTAGTTCCTGTTAGTTGTTTGCCTTCTGGAGGCCAAAAGAGTATCTGTGACTTTTGTAGTATAGCATTGTTGAAGAAAGTTGTTCCTTTCAGTTTCCAAGAAGAGAAATGCAACCACTCCAGATGTGGATGTCAAATTGGGCCTTGCTGAATCATGTACAGAGACACGGGAAGTCTCAAGGGTGGATCGGTCAACATTTATTGAAGGGCTGAAAACCATGGTCAACAGGTAAGGGGGCCCTCTCTGCAGCCTCCACCTGAACACTCAAAATGTCCACTCATCAGAGACAACAGGCTTGATGCTGTCGAGGGCTCATGAGGTGTTTTAGACATGTGGCAGTTTTTGGCACATTTTTGCGGCTTCATGTCAACTCAAGTGAGAGTGCCATGGCAAGCCCATGCAGGTTCTTGCTAGCCCCATCAGTGGTCTCCCTGGGATTGGCAGTGAGGGGAGCTTCTAATTCCTCCTCAGAGAGGAACCCACCACTGCCCCCTCAATCCTCCATGAATCAAGGGGCCGAAAGGATACACTCTGAAAACCACTGAAATAGAAAATAGCTGGCACAGCCATAAGAAAGCTCTCCCAGTCTTCTCAGGTGTTCCTGGCAATTGTAGGCTCAAAAGGAGGAGTTTTAAGATAGGAAGGGGAAATGGACAGTTGAGTGAAGGAGATCTGGGTAGAAATAAGACTGAAGAGTTGAAAAAGGAATAAAGATGACAGTAAATGTAGGACAGCCTACTCTAAAGCTGTTCTCCCTGATGAGGCAGGAAAAGAACTGAGAAAGGGGGTGACTCCCACAGCCGAGACAGGAAGGAGAAAAAAGTTGTTCCCTCCTCCCTGAATGGATGGTGGGAATCACCCACCAAGATGTCCTCCACCTCAGGCAGAGAAGAGTAGGTCACTCTTTTCTACCTTAAGGAGTCTCAAATGGGCTTACGATTGCCTTCCTTTTCTTTCCCCAAAACAGGCACCTTGTAAGGTAAGTGGGGCTGAGAGAGTTCTGAGAGATCTGTAACTGGCCCAAGGTCACCCAGCAGGTTTGATGTGAAAGAGTGAGGAATCAAACCTGGTTCTCCAGATTGGAGTCCAGAGCTCTTAACTACTACACCATGTTGGCTCTCGGGTTAAGAACTTCTCTGAGCGATCACTGCCAATGTGGTGTAATATTTAGAAAGGCTGATTAGGGTCTAGGAGACTAAGGTTTGAATCCCACCTTGGCCACAGAAGCTTGCTAGATGAACTTAGACCAGTCACATCAGTTAACCCAACACCACAGGGTTGTCATGAGAATGAAATGGAGGACAAGGGAACAATATAAGATGCTTTGGGTCTCTACTGTAGAGAAAGGCAGGGTGTGAAACTGATGATGAATCTAATTTGGCTAAAACTCACCCACAAAAGACGATCACTCTTGCTTTTGATTCATTCAGTATTCCTGCAGCATTCTGGCAGGAGGCATAACTGTTCTCTCAGTGTTCAAAGTACTGTCAAATATGATGAGTGCAGGAAGCTACAGGGTTGGCAACTTTCCTGAGTTATCAGACCCTGTGTGGTGTAGTAGTTAGAATGTCTGTCTAGGATCCTAGAGTTCGAATTCCCAATCTACCACAGAAGGTTGCTGACCTTGGACCACTCACATGCTCTCAGCCACACCTACCTCACAGGTTTGTTTTGAAAACAGACTGGAGGGGAGGAGAATGATATTATTTGTTTCTTAAAACATTTATATCATGCTTTTCCTCATGGTTCAAAGTATCTTACAATAATAGTTAAAATATTTTCTGTTTAAAAGCAAAAAATAAAATATCAAACCCCAAATCTTTCTTTAAGCCACTTTAGTTCCTGTTGAGGAGAAATACTGTTCAGAAAGTGAGAGTGGAACATATCCCTCCTTTACAAAAAGGTTTTTTAAAAAAGAATTTCCCTGAGCTGTAAGAGTGAAAACAGGATATTTGTTAGCATGTCAAACTAGAACCAAGGAGACCCAGGTCCAAATCAGTCTGCCATGGAAAGTTGCCATGACCTTGGCCAGTCACACAGGGTGATTTCCCACAAGCGCTGCTCCGCACTCACTCTTCTCTTTGCCCTGATGGTACGTGTCAATTTCACACAAGCTGCTGCGCGACCGCATTTTGCCCCGTAGCTTCGTGCAATTTTCCCCGCGTCTACTCAATCGGGGAAAATTGCATGAAGCTGCGGGGCAAAATGCGGCCGTGCAGCAGCTTGTGTGAAATTGACACGTACCATCGGGGCAAAAGGGAGGAGTGAGCGCAGAGCAGTGCTTGTGGGAAATCACCCACATTCTCAGCCAGGCCATAGGGTTGTTGTGAGATTACAGTGGGAGACAGAACAACAATGTCAGCTGCTTTAGATCCCCATTATGGAGAATGGTGGAATATGACATTTGCTATAAATCTAATTTTGCCTACAGCTGGCCAAAAAAAGGATGATCACTCTTGCTCTTTCTTCAACAGGTATTGTTACAATTCTTTTGGCAAAAGAACTCCTTATTCAGTATTCAAAATACCTTTATATAGTGCAAAGCTACAACGTTAACAAATGGTGCAAGTAGGGACAGGCTGTTGTAATTTTATAAATCTATATTAGGATTGCCAGTTTCCGTGGGACCTGGAGATCTCCTGGGATTACAACTGGTCTCCAGATGACAGAGATCAGTTCCCCTGGAGAAAATGGCTGCTTTGTAGGGTGAACTCTATTGCATTACCCCCTGTTGAAGTACCTCCCCTCCTTAAACTCCACCCACCCTTGCCTCCACCCCCAAATTTGCAAAAATTTCCCAAACTGTAGTTGATGATGCTAGTCTGTATCATGTCTGCCCTTAGCCATTTTTTTCTAAACTGAAAAATCCCAGACACTTCTTTACCCTTTCCCCATGAAAAAAGTGCTCCAAAGTGCTTGTGCACTTTTTCAAGTTCTGTAAAATCTTTTTTTTAGATAATGCAACCAGTGCTGTTCAGAGTATTCCAAATTAGACTTCATTGGCCATTTTATTTGCAATCCATTTCCTAATAATTTCCAACATGGACTTTGCCTTTTTAGCTGCTGCCACACACTGAGCTGACATTTTTATCGAGTTCTCCACTACAGTGGCCAGATTTCTTTCTCTTTTAATCTCAATCATTACAGACCCTATCAATATGTATTTAAAGTCAGGATTTTTTGTTCCAGTGCATGTTATTTTACATTTATACCCCTGCCCTTCACTACCCAAAGGAGTCTCAGAGTTGCTTACAATCCCTTTCCCTTCCTCTCCCCACAACAGACACTCTGTGAGGTAGGTGGGGCTGAGAGAGCTCTCTCAAGAACTGCCCTTGAGAGAACAGCTCTGAAGGAATTTATGACTGACCCAAGGTCACACCTACAGCTGCAGGTGGAGGAGTGGGGAATCAAACCCGGTTCTCCCAGATTAGAGTCTGTGCTCTTAACCACTACACCAAACCACCTACACTAAACTTCATTTGCCATGAAGCTGCCCACACACCCAATTAGACAAATTTTCCTAGGGTTGCCAATTCTGGATTGGGAAATTCCTGGATATTGGGGGCAGATCCTGGGGAAGATGGAGTTTGAGAAGAGTAGCGTGCTTAGTATGGATGTGACACGATATAGTCCATCCTCCACGGATGTCATTTTCTCCAGGGGAACTTATGTCTCTGTAGTTTGGAGATCAGTTGTAATTCTGGGAGAACTCCAGGCTTCACCTGCCACTCTTCACAATACTCCGTGATTTTCACCATCCTAAATATTTTGATATCATCTGTAAATGTGAACACTCTAAACTCCAAATTATTTACAAACAGGCCTTGGTTCCAGCTGGAGTGCACCGGAACACCACTCCGCCAGTCAGGAGCCCAGGGGGCAGGCACATAAGCCCTGCCCCCTGCTCCCACGAGCCATCGGTTGGGACACGGTTGGGGGTCGAAACGTTCCCTTGCCTCCCTGAGTCCCGGAGTGGTGGCCTTGGACTCATAGGGGCAAATTCCACCACTCGCGTGAGAGTTCATTCTGGCTCCCCCAGCTCTCAGGAGGGGCTCTTAAAAAAGTTATGGCCGCAGTCGCTGTTCTTGGTAGCAGCTGCGATGCTTGCGTGGGGGGAGGGGTGGGGTGAAAGGTTCCCTTGCCTCCCTGAGCCCCGGGGTGGTGGCCTTGGACTCGTGGGGGCAAATTCCACCTTTCACGTGTGATGTCCGAGTGGTATAGCCGCAAGATACCAACCACATTTGAGGAACATTGGACCAGGGGGTCCAATTCTACGGGCCCCCAAACAGGTTGCCCCTATCCCCTCCATTGTCCTCATTGTTCAAAACTCAAATTGTAACTCATATCTTGTGCCCATGCTATCATTGATGGTGAAATTACGGAGGCGATAAGAAACCAAAAAAATAAAAAAATAAAATGCCAGGTCCAGATGGAATTCCCATAGAATTTTATAAGGCTTTTGAGGAGGAAATAGCATTACCACTGCAAAAGGTAATTAATGGCTGCGGTCACACGTAACAGAAGCCACACAAGTGAAACGGAAAACAGCCGGAGTTTCTGGGCGCGATCTCACCAGCACATCTGGGAAGCGTAGCACTCCCGTGGCTCAACCGAGGCTTCCAGCCGAAACTGCGTGGCAAAAAACTAGTACCTTGGAGGTACTAGTTTCCGGAAACTGCGGGGCAAGGGCGGGCGTCTGATTGTGTTTCCGGTGGCATCCAACGCCCGCCCATGTCCCCTTGCAAATAAGGTGGGTTTTTTTGTCCAAGTTCTCTGTGGATGCGCATGCGCACCCAATGGAGCATGCGCATTTGTCATGTACACAAAAATAAAAAACAGTTTGCCGCGGCGCGCGCTTCTTCGTTGTGCTACGGCTTTTTCTGTGATCGGCACCCCTCCCTTTCCATGGAACCCCCACGGTACCTCCACAGGACCTCCACAGGAGGTCTGATCACGTAACTGCGCAGTAGTTTGCCCCAGGGCAAACAGCCACGCTTCTCCTCTGCAGTTTCCTGCCCGTGTGACCGGGGCCAATAATATCTCAGGTAAAGGACAAGCACCACGCTCGTGGAGAGAAGCCCAAATTACATTAATACACAAACAGGGTACAGAAAGAAATGAAATACGAAACTATAGGCCTATATCACTCCTCAATGTTGATTACAAAATTTATGCATATGTGTTAGCTGCCAGGTTCAAGAGGGTTTTACTTCAAGTTATCCATAAAGATCAGGCAGGCTTCTTACCAAAGAGGCAGATTAAAGACAATGTAAGAACAATTTTAGACGTGTTGGAATTCTACGAACAACATCCGGAAAAGACAATGGCATTGATATTTGTCGACGCTGAGAAAGCCTTTGATAATATTAGTTGGGATTTCTTATTAGAAAAATTAAAACATTGGAATTGTGGAGATAAGTTTTTGAAGATGGTAAATAAAATCTATGATACACAAATAGCTAAAATAATAGTAAACGGAGATTTAACAAACAGCATTGAAATTCAAAAGGGTACCTGTCAGGGTTGCCCGCTATCACCACTATTATACATCTTCGCTATAGAAATACTCCTAACACGTATTAGAAATGAAAAAGAAATTAAGGGTTTAGAGATAAAAGGAGAAAATTATAAAGTACAGGCTTTTGCCAATGATATGACTTTTATTTTGGAAGAACCACAAACTTTGTTAGATAAATTGATTTATGCTTTGAAAGAATATGGTGAAGTGGCAGGATTAAAGATAAATAAAAAGAAAACAAAGATGCTACTGAAAAACTCTAGAGGGAATATAGAAAAACAACTTCAAGATCTCTCTGGCTTTGAAATACAGAAGAAGGTGAAATACTTAGGCATACTACTGATGAACAGATGTGGTTCATTGTTTAATGACAACTATAAAAAACTAATTTTAGAAATTAAAAAGGATCTAGAAACATGGAGAGGTCTACATATTTCGTTGATCGGGAGAATATCAACGATAAAAATGAATGTTTTACCTCATGTTCTTTTTCTGTTCCAAACCATCCCTATTTTAAGGAATCAAATGTTTTTTAAAGAATTGGAAAAGTTAGTAAAGGATTTTATCTGGCAACAAAAAAGGCCAAGAATAAAGTTAAAATATCTACAAGAAAGTAAACAAAGAGGCAGATTAGCCCTCCCTGACTGGGCTCTATATTATAGAGCAGCGGCTATGAAGTGGATAAGGGATTGGATTGTACAAGATGATAAAAGACTACTGAGTCTCAAGGGACATGATTTACAGATGGGATGGCATTTCTTTATGTGGTATAATAAAGACAGGCTGACCACCCATTTTAAACAACATACTATTAGAGCTGCTTTATATAAAGTTTGGGAGGAGATAAAAATAAAATATTTTATAAGGTTACCCAGGTGGCTCTCGCACATAGAAGCTTTTGATAAACCTTCATTGTATATTAAATATCATAAATGGAGGTATGAAGATCTTTTAGAGTCAAAGGGAGAGTTAATATCGGAAAAACTCCTTAAAGAACAAGGTACTAATTTGATGTGGTGGGGGAAAAAATCAACTTACCTCAAGATGGACAAAAGATAAACAAGTGGGTATCTATGCAAGCCAGACTGAATTAGATAAGATCTGGACAAGTACAAAAGAAAAAATTATTTTAAAAAATGTACACCTTCTGGTTAGAGTGGAAAATGATAGACGAGCAGGTAAGTATTATTTTTTTAATCCCCACTCTGAACTTATAACATGCCTCTACATGTATTCACTGACACCACATTCCCTCATTCCACATGAAGTAAGGTCCCAATCACATGCAGAAGTGTGCAATAGACACAAATGCTGGGTGGATTTTAAGGGCACGATCACACGGGAACATCTGGCAAGCGTCCTGCACCCATCGGCAACCTGTCTCGCTCCGCCAAAGAAGCGGAGTTTAAAAATACTGGGGAAAGTGCAGTATCAAACAGGTTTGCGATGGGCTGCAGATGGACTTCCCTGTGTGATCGTTCTGGCGCGCTCCCATTGCATCAGTGATCCCTTGTTGAAGCACACTGGAAACACACGGTGACCGAAAAAACCCGATTCACCTGCCGTGCATCTGATCACGCAGTTGCGGGTCAAATTACTGCAGAGCAAATAGCCTTGCTTCCCCCCCCCCCCACACACACACGTGTTATTTGCAACACTCAACGTTTGTTTTAATTCCAAAATGACTGTTAGGTAAGCTACATTTCTGAAAAATGCCCACCTTTGCTTCTTTAATAATAACACCCAGCTTGAGAGTTCTACAAGTTTGCTAGCTATTTTGTAATTATGGGGTCAGTAAAATTTATAGCCATCACTAGATGTGGCAGCATGGGGTAGAGTGAGAGAGACTGTGGGTGAATTAGACACATATATTTTGGGCATGCAAATACTAACAGAAGCAGCAGCAGCACTTGCCCCCTTTGCTCTGCCCTTCCCTCCAGGTGACCCTTCCTCCTGTCTATGCACAGGGAACTCTGGCATTTGTAATTCTTGGTACTGTGACTTGACTTGGATGTATACTGCCTCTGTACTTGGAGTAAATATTTAGGTAGTGTGGCTTAAACTTGGTGGTATACTGCATGTGGAGGGTCCATTTTGGTGGTGTGGCTTGACTTGGAGGTATATTGTCTCTTCTTGGAGTTAACATTTAGATAGTGTGTTTTGAACTTAGAGGTATACTGCCTCTGCATGTGGAGGTTCCATTTAGGTATGTGGCTTGACTTGGAGGTATACTGCCTCTGTACATGGAGGGAAAAAGGTGAGAATGAGAAATGATACATGACAGTGTATTTAGTGTATTAAAGAAGGAAGTGACTTCAAAGGACGAGGTGGCTTGGGGGAGTGCCTGGAAAGTGATATCATAGGAAGAGTTTGGGTTTTGGTGCAGTGTGCTGAAAGTGACATCATTGGAAGGAGGTGGAGTTTCGAAAGTAACATCACTTGACTGGGAATTGACATCACATGACCTGGAAGTGACATCACAGGATATGTTATCACAAAAGTCCTCAGCTATTTCCTAAGTTGGACCTGGCAACCCTACCTCAATACCAAATTCCAAGTCTCCTTCAGCAATTCATGAAGAGAGACTTTTAGACCGCTGGGTGGTTGCTACCCTCAGAATCCTTAAATTGTCCCATGTACCAATACCAGAGACATGAACTCAAACCTGGGACTGTTATAAAGGTGATGATATCATGATAGAAGAAGACAACTCTCTTTTCCTGTTGCACCCAGAAACCTGCTGGGCACACATCCCTCCAGTTTCATCAGTTATGTAGGCCAGACAAGACTGAATTTTGATTGATTACATCTGGTACTGTAAATGTTTTGCTGGAATTACTAGGTGCTTTGCAGCAGTATTATATACCTGGTGCTATACTGACATGGTTGCCAGGGTAGTGAGGGTAGTTATTTCTATTTCCAAGCCTACTACCATTACTACTTTCTTCAAGCCTCCTATGCAAAGGCTAATGTAGCAATGTTCTGGAGGAAAGGTGACTAATGTATATCTAGAGTCTTTTTTCTTCTTTAGAATAAAGAAGAAGTGATGTAATGGGCCTTTTCAGAAAGAACAGACATATGGCATTCATAAAATTAACCTCCCAAGAACTGGATCTATTTCGATTTAAAATGGTGACAAATCCATCATCTTCTGTAAGGATCTAATACCCACTAATACACAGGAGAGTACAAATCCCAATTACATTTTAGCCCTTTGTGTTTGAATGAAAGGCAAGATCATACAGACTCACTGGAGAAAATGAATGGAACTTCTTTTGTACAAAGGCCTGAACAGTCACAGTCTAATCTCTTCAGGTACCTGTTTAACTATCTAAGACAGAGTGTTCCTCTCTGTAAATTGTTCCAGTTCAGAGTTGCATTGCAATGTCTTTGAAAGTTTCTTCCCTTGATTTCCTGCAGAAATTCTAATAATGGTAAAAAAAGTTCCAAGACATACAGAAAGACTCCCATTGTTTCTTTCACCTCACCCACATTAGTGATCCACTACCATCTCTTTGATGGTGTACCACTGAGTGCTTTCACCATTTGTGTTTACCCTAAAAGCAAATCAGAGGCAGAATACCCCATTGGTGTTCAAGGATTACATCTGTTTGTTCAGGTCAGCTCTTCAGATGCCCATTTATCATGACAGAAATAGTTTTGTTTTCACATGAACATCCAGATAATATCCTAGAATATACGCTGAATTTCCTGGAATTGATGAAATAGCCAGTTTTCTTCTTGGATGCCTAAAACTGAGAAGTTTGTTTGGTTTTTTTAAAAAAAATCCTGTAAAATGTAATTTTATTTACTTAAAAGATTTAAAATATTTATTTAAATATTTGTATTTTTGATATAACCAGATGCTGACAACTGGTGGAAGTCTGGGAAGGGGGTGAGGACATGGAGGTTACCACAACTCGATGGTGAAATGACTCTTCCAGGGAAAACCCAGAAGTTACATTATGCCTTTTTAGGATTCCTAGAGTGGACTTATGTCACTTCCAGGTTTTCCCCAAAAGTGATATCAGTTTAGTTGGATTTTCTTAGCTATTTTTGTCCTAAAGACCACAGGAATGACAGCAGGAAATGAGAGCTTGTGGTAGGAAGCCAGATTGTAAGAGTTCAGAAAAAATGGGTTTCTAGGCCATGCAGCACAATTGGAATGATTAGCTGTTTGACTGTAACACATATATTAGTGCTGAGGTTGCAATAACACAGAACTTCTATACTGAGAAGTCACTACATATGATCCATCAGTTTTATTTCTCAGACCTCCTTGGCTAAAGCTTGACAAGAAATTATGGATATGGGCTTCTTTAAACTCTACATTACCATGGGGGAAGAAAGAACCAGAGCTTTGACTTAAAGTCATGTCTTTCAGGAAGGGTCTACCATGGAGCAAAGAACTGATAGTAAATTAGGTGGACAAGGGAAGGATAGTAGATTACATTGTTGACAAGTACTGAAGCCCTATACACTGGGCTCCTGACCTATTGTTGGAATGTTAGGATACTGTTTGTCATGGGCAAAACTCAGTTTAAACATATAAAGTCTCAGTTCTGTGCCTTGTCTGATCACTGGTTGAGGAAGAGAGGCAGCCAAGCCCCCCATTCACACACTTGATTGATGTAATACAATGAGCTTGCTCTTTATGGAAACTGGAAAGGACCTTTTTGTCCTAGCAGACTGGTCATAGGCATGATTTTTTTTTTGCCTTACCTGGAGTGTTCTTTCTTTTTGATGAGCATTAATTATATGTGAACTAGGCTGTGAAATAGGTATGGTTCCTATGTAAAAATGGGTGCCACAGTGATATGTTGGGATACTTCCAGTTAGGCTCCTTGGACATTACAATATGAAAGGTTACTATCTACCTCACTCTGGCTTCAATAGTTTGCTTGTTATGCCAGGTTTCTCTAGTAAAATAGTGGCTGTTTAAATCTGTCCCTTTATTTCCTGTATTATTATTATCTCCTTTATTTCCTGCTAGGCATAAGACATAGCAAATGGCAGCTCTGTTTTGCTGGAATGCAAACAAGAGTATCTAAGTCATTTGTTATGGTAAATAATGGATAGCATGAGTGTATTTAGTTGGCACAGCTCTTTTTCGTTAAAAGGAAACACATTTAATTATTTCTGTGCCTTAAGATACACAGTAAATATGCAGCTGGCATATTTCTCATCTGTAGAACTTGAACTCTGAATAAAAAAAATAAGCAGATAATTCATCCAATGAGAGAGATTAGTATCACAGCAACACAGGGCGCTTTCTTCCACAGGTCCTGATGTTTGGTATCATGGAACTGTTGAAGATAAGTAAGACTAAAATGTTCTGCTTAACGGTTGTTGTTCTTATCCTGAAATTGAAGGCATCTGCAATGAATATCTCAGGGGGATGTGAACACCATGACTTAAGGGACTATTCTCTTTCATTCTGTCAAATGCAGTGGTGATATTGGTACAGAATCATGATGATTCCCTGCCACTTGGTAATAGAAGCATTTGATTCTACTTCTGCTGAGAAAAAGTGAAGAATCACTTCACTGAATTTTGTGTTTTATAGTTTTATATATTGGAACAAATGTCTACCTTTTACTTAAAAGACAAATACTTTTCCTGGCAATACTTTTTATTATTAGAGCATCTGAGACATTGCTTGTGTCATGACATATCCAATTAAAGGCAATTAAAAAGGAATATAGTTTCTTTTCCTTCTTCTAAATCTCATATCCAAACAAGTTATGTGAAAATTAGGAAAGTACACTCTGCAAATCAATGGTCAGATGTAAAGGCTGCATCAAAGGTAACATTATCTTTCATTTTCCCTCAGCATTGCTTGTAACTGAGTAAATGGTGGTAATATGGCTCTTCTGCCCTATATAATACACAGGATACAAATGTTTGTCTGGCTTGATTGAATGGGTCCTTATACTTAGAGGAGAATAACAAAATTGTTCTGGAACACGTGGCAGTCTAATCAACCTGGGGCCTCTTTTCCAAGCAAAAGTTTTATCTTATTATTATTAGGTTTCAGCATGACCTTCCAACTGCATCAAGCTGAACTGACAACCAGTATGTTCTTGCACAGAAGTTGGGCTTGTCCCTGAGAAGGTGGGGTTTCAGTCTCATCTTAGTCATGACCTCATTCCATGGTCATGATAAAAAGGAATGATAGTGAACTATTTCATGAAAATCCCATGAGAATCAAAAGAGACCTATTGTAATGTTCTTTGCAAATTAAAGAGAAAGAATTAAACTGTTCCTTTGCTATTATTATAATATTGTTACTTTATATCTCACCACTCATTGACATGGTGCTTTGTGTAATATAAGTAAGAGACAAGTCCTGTCTCCAAAGCTTGTACTCTTCCCCTTTTTTGTTGTACAAAAATAGAATAATTATAATAATCATACTTCAGATTTTCATTTTCTTATAATCACCTTTCAGGTTGTGCTTTTTAAAGATGTAAACAGAATCCTTTGCAAGATGAAACCCACTTCATGTTCACTCAACCCTCATCAGTGTTTGCTAGTTAAATCTGGATGGCACAAATAATCAATGCCTTCCTTGAAGTAGGGTCTGTGCCTTCGTTTTTTAAAAGATCTCTCGTGTAGACATTTAAAAACCCTAGAAATTTATTTAACTTTTGCCTAGTCTTACTTGAACAAAATGTTGGAGAACGTGGTGGAATCTCTTCTCAAAGGGTTATTTTCTAGATCAGACAATTATATAGATCCTCTACGGTCTGATTTCTGACATTGGTATAGGACAGAAATTGGTCAGAAATTGTCACTCTTAGATTATTTATGCTAGTCAGCCCAGAGGACAAATGTATCTCTGTTGTTGTCTTTTAATATCATCAACTAGGGTATCCTTTGTATCCTAGCCAGCAACTACCACACTCCATGTTTTATCCTGATAGGCAGATTGCAGAAAGTAGTGCTTGGAGGCAATTGTTCTGTCCCTTGACCACTGACCTATGCATGCCAAAGTTTCCATGCTATTACCCCTTTTTAGTATCTACCTGAGACCACTGAGGGAGATCAGTTGGAGATTTGTATTCCAGCATTGGCAGTATACTGATGATACTCTATTCTCTCTCTTCTGTCTCTAAGTAAGAGGAAGGAATTTAACACCAATACTTGGAAATCATGAAGAACTGGATGCATGTTGATAAACTGAAATTTAGTCTAGACAATAGAGAAGTACTGTTGATCATGGGCAAAGCTGACTTGTGAACAGATATGCAACCTATTCTGATTGGCCTTCTGCTTCCCCAGAAGGTCCAGGTTTAAAGTTTGTGGCTGCTGCTCAATCAACATCACTGGTTTCCATTTTTTTCCCCACCGGGTCCAATTCAAAGTACTAGTGATAACCTTTAAAGTACATGAAGATTCACCTCCACCTGTATAAATGTAGTTCAGATTTGAGGTCTTCTGGTTATGCTTTCTGAGATGTCCTTTATGGGGTCATGCTGGCAGCCACACAAGACAGACCTCTGGGGTAAGTCTCTCCTCCACCCCTACTGTGGAACAAGCTGTTTGGTCATCTCTTTTTCACCCTGACAGCAATAGCTGAAAAATTAACTATTTAGTATGGAATATTTTTTTTCAGTATGTTACTTTAACTGCTGGACTTTTTGACTGCCAATGTTATTAACTGTCAATTTTATTCTGAATGTTGCTTGTCAGATGTTTTCATAAAGTAATTACATTTTATTGCTATTGGCGAATCTTGCACAATACATTGTGTTTTTATTATTTAAGTATTCCTGTCTTATATATTGTAGTTTTATTATGTATTCATGTTGTATGCTACTAATATTGTTATTTTTGTATCATAAACTGCCTAGCATGCTTTATACAGAAAGGTGAGATGGAAGTGGTAAAAATAATAAGTCAGACTGATCTGGTGCAACTTGTTTATCTCTTCTCTTATAAGCCATAGCTTTAGGGGCAGATAATGAAGACACCTTCTTGATTAAGTTATACAGCAATTTGCCATGCCAATTTGCTCTTATTCTCTTGGGCATGAGGAATATGGAACAGATGGTCTCAGAAGCCATATTCTCCACTTGATTTTATCCTGCTTCTTTCCTTCATATATTTTTGTGTATTGTGACACTGCTTGAAAGATGGAGCTACCCACCTGAATTTATCTACTTGGATGGACCACACAAATTTGGACCACACACATTTCCCCCCTTCTTTTCCAGAAGATTTGTTTGTGAACAGAGCACCTCGAGTTTGTTATAAAGGGATGAGAACACAGGAATCTATATGATCTCTTGCCAATATATGATTGTTCCCTCGATTAAGAACAAACTGAAATCTCATTCTTCATGCTGCTACTCCCCTTCCCTCCCACTAATTTGTATTTGATGCCTAATAGCTTTCTGAATTTCTATTAACCAAGTATCTCCTTCACTTCCCCACATTGTAAATGAGGAACCAATATTTTTCTCTCTTGCAGTTCCAAGACATTACACTTTCCACATTACTTAACTGCCTAATCATCCCATACTCCATCCCCGGAGAATGGGCAAGTCACAAGCAATGACAACATGTTTCCTTTTAAATCCCACACCTACCTTGCAGCCCTGCAGACTACTTGGTGATGCTTTTATTATCTCACTTAAAAATAAAAATGGATCCCCTTTTTCTACATCAGTCTCCTTCTGGTAATCTCCACAACAAGCTGAAAAGGATAAGTAAAGGATTAAGGACTAAGAGAGCTAAAACTTCACCCAAACAACCTAAGCCTCCCCTAATCACTCTCCACACCTTGATCATATGAGTTATCATCAACCCTGTAAATTTAAGAGGATTGCCCATAGTCTTGAAACATTAAGAAATGGAAGCAAAATGTTGGAAAAAGAAGAGATGCTTTAGTATCTGTGCTTGTAAATTAGTCTAAAAAATACTTTCCTCTTATCATCTTTTTCTCCCTCTAAATCTTGCTATTTCTGGATCACCAAGAATAGTGCAGTTATTGCCATATTGGACCTGTCCTCCACGCAGGAGGATGCAGAATGAGATCTTTATTGGAGCAATGTATAAGTTAAAATATTTTTATAGGATCCAGAAGACTGTATACTTTTATGTCCCCTATACCCGGAGCCATTCTGTCTGCCACTGCCTCATTATGACCCTTGATACTTAGGCCCGATGTATATATTACAATAGAGTTATTTAAAAATAAACAGCATGGAAGACATTGTTTATGGGACATTGTATATGAGATGTGACTTCTCAAGTATCTGTGGAGATTTCAGTCACACCAGTGCACCTTTTGTGCCGGCATGGTTGAAATTGCTATGGCTAGGTTGAATGCAAAATCAGCTTCCTCTGCAGAATGAGATCAAGGCTGATTCTGCACCTATCTGTTTCCTCACAGTTTTTCCACAGCCATGTCGGGAGGATAATCTCCCTCTACACTGCATGCCGCTTTCACTTTCTTTGTTCATCAGATTTTATGGTACCTTCTGCATAGATTTATGGCCGTTCAGAGGTGACTTCACAGTCATGACGTCATTGCCCCAGGGTATCTGAATGTGGTTTTGAATAGCACCTTTTCCTTCCTTCATTTCCAGTTCAAAGAGAACAGTAAGCAGAAAACTTGGCCCGGCTTCATTGATCTTTGTCAGTTCCCTTGCCCCTATTTTCCCTTCTGTACTTATCACTTTGCCATGGATTACTTGGCTCAGGTGGCTAATGACCTCTGAGGCAAGTACTGACACAGGAAAATCTGCATACCAGATTGAATTAAAATAGATATTCAAAGGCAAGGGGGAACCAGGTCGACTGCTGAGAAAATGTGGAGTGAATGCCAGATGCAGAATAGACCTTAGTGATGTACATTCTGGAATTCCTGAGCTGAAAAATATGTGTGGAAATTGCTGTTTTAGGTCATTATCCTGATATTAGGCAGTATTCAGTTTTGGGGTATTTTGTTTTTCTTCGATTCTCTGTTTCTCTGTTTTCTCTAGGCAATGGCCCAGGGAAGGTGGTTCCTGACTAGTGCAAGCAGTTCTGGCTTGCTCCTTCTCCTTCCTTCCCTCCTTAATGGGAGTGGTGCCCTTTTTCTTCTGCAAGTAGAATGGCTGGGGCCACCTTGTTCACGTGCCTGTAGAATTGGTCCCCTTCATCCATTTTTTTTTAAAATTGGGGGTCTTTAGATTACAGGGACTGTAATTTGAATTCCTATTAACCAAGTATCTCCTTCACGTCCCCACATTGTAAATGAAGGGCTAAAGTTTTCTCTCCTGCAGTTCCAAGCCATTACACTTTCCACATTACTTAACTGTTTAATCATCCCAGGGAGATGTCATAGGCTCCAAGTGGGAGACTGACAGAAAGAAGCTGCTGGCCATAAGCAGTGAGGGAGCTGAGCGAGTTCATGTGACATCCCAATCCCCCCTACAGAGGGGAGGGAGAGCTGTGTGAATGGAATCAGGCAGGGGGGAGGGCAAAGAGAGAGAAGGAGGCCAGGAGATACTGGCTACATTGGAGATCTGGGGAGGGGGTTTGAGGGCTCTCCTCCAAGTAGTCACTGCAGGGCAGCACACAAATAGCCCTTTGGCTCGTCTTGGCATTTAGAGGTAGACTGCCCTTGGAGAGGGCTGGGGGCGGAGCCCGCTGTGCTGGCATCAGCTGCATGATCATTCCCCACCCACTCTCACTTGCTCACTCCATCTCTTCCCTTCTGACCAGCAGCCTCAGGAGATGAGTGGTCTGATGATGAGGGGGCAGGGCAAATTCAGGAGGGAGCTTGTCCCAAGAGCCTCCTGTGGCTAAGGGGCTGCTTCAGGAAGAAAGGCAGGATATAAATAAATGTTTCCCAATTGTGAAGAAATTTCTCCTCATATCTAAAACCAAATCTTTGTTGTTGTTGCAGAAGGACCCAATTTCTTTTTATCTTTTAGTATTAGTAGTATCAGTATTTCTTTTATTATTAGTAGTATTGGTGTTTCTGGTAAATAGTTACCCTTGTTTTTATAGACGTTTTATGACATTGGTGAGTTAAACCACAATCTTTGGTAGATTTAAACCCATTCCCATATATGCTTTCCTTGAAAGTAAGTCCTATTGATATAATGGAAATTACTACCCGGTAGTATATATGACTGAAGCCTTAATGTGTTTAAAGATTTGACTGGGATGGCCCTGGCTAGCCCGATCTCATCAGTTCTTGGAAGCTAAGCAGGGTCAGCCCTGATTTGTACTTGGATGGGAGACCACCAAGGAATTCCAAAGGTCACGATGCAAAGGCAGGCAAAGGCAAATCACTTCTGAATGTCTCTTGCCTTGAAATCCCTACGGAGTCACCATAAGTCGACTGCAACTTGACGGCATTTTCCACCACCACCAGTAGCACTGTGACTAGCCAAGCTTCATGTGTCATACATTCCTAAACTTTAATGTAATTCCTAAAATGTGCTGACAAAAGCCAGATACAGCACCTTATCAAAAACTTACCTGGTCGGAAAATACACTGGACACTATTGCATTCTTCTTTTTGCATACAAAAAGTCTGGACTTCATGGCACCTTTGCCAATAACAACAAACTAGTGAAACAAGTTTGGCTCTGAATTTTGATTTAGGACTGAATTAGTTGTTAATATGTTCTGGTTGCGCTTTAGTTTCATTATTCTCATGCTATTTTGACATAAACATAACTTATCACTTTAAAGCTTGTAAATTCATCCACCCTACTCACTGAGAGCTGGCAGTCAGAATGGTCATTACCTCAGAATGAGGTAACTTCAGGTTGATGGAAGTTGCCAGTTAGCAGAGCTAGTCTAAGCCAGTGCTGCAGGTGTTAGCAGTGGACGACAGCAAGAAGGTCACGCCTTGCCACAATATCAAATTTCCTAGTTGTTGTTTCGCTGGTTCTGATTTATTGCTTTTGAACAGAGCAAATCTTGTACTCTGAAATCAAATAATGATAGGATTAGTTTCCTTGGTACAAGTCACAAAACAGTTGTTCCTAGGCAATGGCAGCTTATGAGGAGAAACCTTGCTGTCAGGATTGTAAGACACATTTTTAGGGGTCTTTCTTCTATCCTTATATTCCAGTGCAGGCAGTTTTCATGCCTCCTGGGTTTCACTTTAAATTGATGATCCCAGGTGCTAGAGTAAGTGCACTGGCTCGCAACAGAAGCATCTTGCAGAAGCAACAAACTTATTTCTGTATGAGGTGTTCCATTCCACTTCAGTCATTTTTTTCAAGAGTGTTCTCTTAGACTTTCAGTGATGATATGATGCTTAACTGCTGAATTAGAAGTGGGAGATGTTCCACAGATGACTTCATGGAGGCTACAGGGAAGTCACAGTGTTTGCCCAGTTGCCCGTTCATCCCACTCAAGTTTGTTCTCCTTATTATGGCAAGGGCATTGAACTATGCAACTATATGATAGGAGACAGATCAGATGTATATGCTCAACTGAAATTAGCTCTGCTTTCTGATACACTAGCTCTGTGTAATATAATCTTCATTTTCCAGCAGCACGCAGGTTTGTCAGTGGCCATTGTTAAAACCAGAAGAAAAAAGATGAAATGCAATGATTGCACAAAGAGAAGCATTTTGAATTCAGCCATCTCATTAATTGTTCTTATTGCAGCAGCAACATTCACATTCAAACCACTGTCAATATGTGTACCCCTCAAAAAGGTTTATCCCCCTATCCATTTCACATTCAAAGGATGGGATTTTTTGAAAGTCTGGTTCTTGCATAACTTTATGTATCAAGGGATGGGAAGGAAGAATCAAAATAAGGGAACATGTCAGCAGAATATTATCTCTCTCTACATATACTTGTACTCAGTGACTGCCAGTAAGAGTCTCTTTTATGTGCTGGCTTTGTCTACCTTGTTATGTCTAAAATTCCAATATTACAAGAATGGGAATGAAGAATGGTTTCACTTGATGCATTTTCAGAAATTACAGAGTGTTTAAAGTCATTTCCTTCAGGCAGATTAAACAATGCCATGCATTCAGTGAAACCAATGAATACTAAATTGAATGCAAAAATATGTATGGGACAGCCAGTGTGTGGGGGGGATGTGATGTTTCATATTTGATGCCTTCACATGTCTTTGGTGCTTTGTATGACTTTCTACCTTCATTGCCAAATATATACATCTTTTCATTATCCTTTGAATGAACTGACAAGAGAATAGTTCTCTGTATGTTTCACTGCTTAGGGGTAGAGGGAAAGCAATCAAAACATCATTTTCTACTGTTTAATATAGGACAGGTAGCCTGGGCTTACTTCTGCACTTAGGTATTCTTCTGGATAAAAGGCAGGGAGGGCGGGATACAAATTAAACAAAAGAAAGAAAGAAAGAAAGAAAGAAAGAAAGAAAGAAAGAAAGAAAGAAAGAAAGAAAGAAAGAAAGAAACACAGGGTGTATGTGTGTGTATGTGTGTGTGTGTGTAAAGTGCCATCAAATCTCAACCAATTTATGGTGATTCCAGCAAGGGGCTTTCTAGGCAAGTGAGAAGCAGAGGTCGTTTGCCATTGCCTTCCTCTGAGGAGTCTTCCTTGGTGGTCTCTCTTCCAAGTACCTTCCAAGTACCAATCCTGCTTAGTACCTGAGATCTGATGAGACTGAACTATGCTGCCTTCCCTCCCTTGTTGTGTCATATAATTGTTTAATATATATCATTAGCATTCTGTTGCCAATGTTGTATACAGAATTGTGGAGAAGTAAAAGAAAGGCCACGAGTTCAGTTCTTTTCCTATTTCCTTTGATCAAATGCATCACTGATTTCAGTTATTTGTACCCAATCATTCTATATTTTGTTCACCTTCAACTAACTTGTTAACATTTCTTCCTGATTCTAAGCAATATAAATTTGGTTTCTCATCAAGAAGCTCATTTAGCTGCAGCTTGATTGCGAGTAATTTCCCAAACTGTCTCTGTCTGTTAATTGTTTGTGCCTCTTTTCTAATCCATAAACCGTAACTTCAGGCAGACCATTTTTGTCTTACTATTTCCCCTTTGCAAAGGCATATCTAATAACCTTGCTCGTATCCCCTGGCTCTATGCATGTAGAATCAGATGAACAGACGGGAGAGTCTTTCCACTCAACTCAAAGTCCATTAAAAACAATAATAAAAATCTATAACATCTTTGTATTTGAAAAGGGGAAATTTAAAACGTTGTCCATGAAATTTTGTTCCATTTTCACTCGCAAATCAATATGCATTACTATAATATAGAACTGTCTTCCTGCTTTGTTCTGAAAATTCTTCCTTGTGACCTTTGAGATGTGTAATTCTAAGTACCAATTTGGGCACAGATAAAATCCTTGAGATAATCAAAGCCCAGTGAATTTCATCCCCACATTTTGGAATTGGCACCATTTCCCTTACTCAAGAAAAATACCATGATCTCATTAGAGTCTCTGGACTAACTCAAAATCTATGCATAAGGCAGCCTTTTCAAAGTAATCTCATTAGAAAGTCTTCTGAATATGGTATCCCTGCCAAATCTCTTTAATTTCTTCCACTTAATCCTCTTTACTCTAAAGAACAGCATAAATGTATTTATGAGAGATTAACAGTGCAGTCAAGAGTAATCTACCCATATAGAGACGAACAATATACATTTTTCTGAACCCCAAACATTTTGTTTGTGTTAATTGCTGCTAAAGCCCCAGTTGATAGAGTGAATAGTACCAGTTTGCCATCGAATGTGAGCTGCAGTTCCGTACTGTGACTCCTTTTGATGATTCTTTACAGCTTAAAATATGTTACTTTTTTGTTGCTTCCGTGCATGTCATGTGGTTGCACAGATGACACAGGAAAATTTCAGAATTTTGTGTGTATCTTGCTCTTACTAGTGGTGAAAATAGATTCAGGTGAAAGTGCATAATAAAATTATATTGGGTGGTTATTGTAAAAATGATAAATTATTGTGAGATTTAACTCTAGACTGGCCTTTTGTCATGTGATATCCATGAGAAGATAAGGAAATCACACACACCCTTACATCTTTGTATGCTGTTTTGCTATAAGAAAATGGGATATGTATTATATGCTCTGTGATATATTTATTGGGTCAACTTGTAATATACCATACATACCCCAAAGTGTTAGCAATAGATTACTTTTCTCCAAAGCTGAGGATGAAGCATTTGCACATTACTTAATGCAAGTTGTTCCACAAACTTTAATTTCCAATGAACACCCAAGAATTTAAAAACAAGTTAAACTACGTTTATGATTTAATTTAATTTAATGGCTAATCTGTGCCATCAGACTATTAACTGAACTTCAAGGGCAGCTTTCTACTAAGGCAGCTATTAATGTGCAACTCCACCCTGTCTTCAAACGTATACAGCATTGCCACCAGCTTTGTTTATCCGAAGCTGTGTATCCTGTGCCAAGTCTCATCCCCCCCCCAGTGTGCAAAACAAAGTCAGAATACATGGCACATGTGACATGTGCAAGGTCATGGGTGTGCTACCCAGCTCACAGTAAAATGTGCATTGGGGTAACTCGCCTGAAATAGCACTTGTTGGCTTGGCACTGCAAGGAAGTCCTGCAAGGACAAGAATGAGCTTCTGGTTTCCTTCCCACTCTGCTTCACCAGCAGAAATCGCAAGGAGCCCTGCTGCAATTTCTAGGATGGGAGGGAAACCTGAGCATTCTTCTTCTCCTCATAATGTTCCCTTGCAGCACTGGGCAAAGAAGTGCTGTTTAAGGCAGCAGCAGAGTGGAGCAGAGCCAGAGACTGCCTGAAAAAGAAGCCAAGCTAGAAGCAACAACAGACCCACCACCTGGGTGCCGGTAGGCAGCCCCGCCCCCATTTCATGTGGCCCTAGTTAGGGATTAAGCATTCTTAGAACCCATTACATGTAAACCGTCCAGAGACCCTTTGGGGTTAGGGCGGTATAGCAAGTCGAAACTATAAATAAATAAATAAATAAATAAATAAATAAATAAATAAAAGGGGGGTTCCCCTGGTGTATGTCTAACTGCAAGTCAGTTAGCAAACCTGTGATACAGCTGGTGGTTTGGTTGATGCTGCTCAGCACCAAGGGCATTCTTTCTGCAATCACTCTGCCACTCAGAGGATGATAAGCTGTATCAGGAATGGCCCTTGATCTTTGATGCCTCAAGGTGCTCACCAATTAGCCCTATTTGCTCAAGCAACCTACTCTATTCCTGCTAGTTATGTCCTAACCAATCAATAAACCAGTCCTATTTGGAGCTTCCGGGTTTCAGCACCCTAACGATGGCATGTGCAAGGTCATGCTCTTCTCAGAGCTCCGAGAGACGTGTGCCATGAACCAGCAGATGGGAGGGGGTGCGATCGTCCACATCCCCCCCCCCGGAGTCCTTGCATTGGGCTCCTAGCCATGGGGCATTTGGAGAGCCCTTCCTCTGGCAACCAGCTGACGAAGAGGGGCTACTCCCTACCCCGATGGTCCCACCACTGAGTTCCCAGCATTGGACACTGAAACAAGCATTTGGAGGTTTAGCGTTACCTGTATTTTATGGCGAGATCCCTACGGCAACGCTGAGATCGACGTTGACTTGTGAGTTTGGTTAAAGCGAAGACAGCAGAAAAGCACTTGAAGCCCCCCTCCCAAGAAAGTGAGGGTGGGGAGGAAACTCCCATACACACACGCATCAGAGTACCAAAGTAGGATTGGTGGGGAGGTGAAAAAAGTGATTATGGACTATTATAGTTTTCAAGAGGTGTTCAAGAGATCAAGCAAACACTCAGGACTTGAACAAAAGTTTTAAAACGTAAACAACTCTAAAAATGGTGATTGAAAGTGGAATGGAGTCTTAGCCTTCTTCAAGAACTGTGTGTTTGGTCGTTTAGGTCATATGACCGGAAATAATCATAGACTCTTCCAAAGTATAAATGTTTGGCGCCATCTCCTGGACTTTAAGCTAAATTTCACTGCATTGCAGTCAATTGTAGGGCTTTGCAGTAGCATAATTATTCGAGAATCACCTTTAAATGACAAATGGGAATAATAAGCGATGGAGAATCTAAGGCAAGCTTTAAAGGATGTTTTCGGACCGGTCTAAGATTAAAAGTGGTTTATATAGTGAGGATATGATCTATGGAGATATCCGAGTATTGATCTGCCCGGTGAGACTGTGATTAGATGCTCCAGAGGATACGATGACCACAAACATTATTTTTAAAGGGAAACAAAAATAGAGAAATGAACCCAATCTTAAAAACTGGATTATCATCAATGCTGCAATAACATTGTAGAGGAAGATTGTAACGAAGGAAGAGAAAACAAGATAGAAACACTTACTGAAGAGGACTTGACTTTAATATGGGGGGATATTTTTTTATTTCCCCAAATAAGCCTTTTTTTTGGGGGGGGGGATGAGATTGTTAGTATGAGATGCTGATGTTTTCCGTTGTTTGCTAAAGCAGTTTAATAACAGAGCTTTTGTATTACTCTTGTATAGTCGGATTTTCTGGATTGGATACCACAAGCGAAAGATTTGAAGATCACGTTCAATGTTTACAAACCTTGTTTATTTAAAAAAGTCAAAGCTAATTTGTTTAAGCATTGTATAACCTCCATCTCTTGGGTTTTTAGTAGGTTTTTTTACTTTCACCCATAGTTTGTAGATACCTTCCCTTGTTTCTTTGTAGTTTAAAGAAAATGCAATAAAAAATCCCCTAAAGGGGGCTTAAAAATAAAAATAAACCAGCCCTATTTGTAACACTACAAGGAACAGACCCTACCCCCAAGAAAATGTCTGTAGCTACAGTGGGGCTTTTGGGGGCTCTGCCCCCTTTCTTAAAGGCACAGCACCACAAGAATTTCTCATGTAAATGCTTTTTTCAATCATTTAAAAACTTTTAAAAAGGCATGCACTCCTTTAATCAGAGTGGGGTGCTGTAGTTGACTAATTCCTGCACTGAGCAAGAGGGTTGAAGTGGATGACCTCTAGGATCTCTTCTAAATCTGTGTGAAGAAAAGGGTCTCCTTTAAGAGAGTTTTTCTGACTAAGTTTTCTTGACTATAGAAGTCATCACCCCCACCGGCTGGCTTGTTATCAGAAATGTTGCTTAGGCTGGCAGAAGTGATTAACTCACAGCAGCTGAGAACTCTCATCTAAAGTGGTTGACAGCTTGAAATTTAGGGATCTATCCTGGTAACAGCTTTCTATTGGCTAAATGGTTAAGGATGCCTATGTAGAATAGACAGCTTGAGAAGACTCAGAGAAGAGACTGCCCTGAAGCTCTCTTCAACTTCCACTTTGCTGCTGTGTAGAGTAGAATAGCGAGCTAAGTTTTTTGTTTTGCATTCCTTGCTGAACTGTATAGAGAAGCCAATGTTGGATCAGGCTAATGGCCCATCCAGTCCAACATTCTGTCACACAGTGGCCAAAAATGCCAGGTGCCATCAGGAAGTCCACCAGTGGGGCCAGGACACTAGAAGCCCTCCCACTGTCCGTCCCCCCCCCAAGCACCAAGAATACAGAGCCTCACTTGCCCTAGACTGAGAGTTCCTATCTATACCCTGTGTGGCTAATAGCCACTGATGAACCTCTGCTCCAAATGTTTATCCAATTCCCTCTTGAAGCTGTCCATGCTTGTAGCCATCACCACCTCCTGTGGCAGTGAATTCCATGTGTTAATCAATCTTTGGGTGAAGAAATACTTCCTTTTATCTGTTCTAACCCGACTGCTCAGCAATTTCATGGAGTGCCCACGAGTTCTTGTATTGTGAGAAAGGGAGAAAAGTACTTCTTTCTTTACCTGCTCTATCCCACGCATAATCTTGTAAACTTTGATCATGTCACCCCTCAGCCGTTGTTTCTTCAAGCTAAAGAGCCCCAAGCATTTTAACCTTTTTTCATACATTCTTTCCAGTGTGGTGCCACAGGGCTCAGTTCTGGGCCCAGAACTTTTCAATATTTTTATAAATGATCTGGATGAGGGTGTGGAGGGGCTACTCATTAAATTTGCAGATGACACTAAATTGGGAGGAGCAGCAAACACACCAGAAGATGAAGGTAAAATTCAATGTGATCTGAACACAGTGGAAAAGTGGGTGGATGTGAACAAGATGCAATTTAAGAAGGATATGTTGCGCGGTGCGCGTAGGACAGCCTGCCAGCCACTTCCAGCAGGTGCCAGCCACCAGGACTTTTCTAGCCACTCCAGCACTCCAGCACTCACCAGCTCTCACTGCAGAGTAGGTTCTCTATAGCACCACACCAAGACAGTCCTGTGGTAAACTATATACAGATTTATTTACAATATTTGCAATCCACTGACAAAGTGCTCCGCCAATCACCATAACACGAGAAGAGAATGTACAGAGCAGTACTTGTCCAGTTATATACATACAGTGTCCAATCAGCTAAGTGCTGACTCATTGTCACTGACCTCATACCTTATCAGGTCTCAACCGGTCACGACCAGCTTGCCTGCTGACACATAGATCACCATGATCTGACAGCTGGATATTTATTTTTATTTATTTATTTATTTATTACTAGCAGTAAAGCCCGTTGTGGAAATAAATACAACGGGATCTAGAAAGAGGCTCTGGGGGAGTACTCTGGCTTTGGGCAAACAGTGCCATTTTGCTGTGGTGACCTCAGCAGGGTATAATGGCAGAGTCCACTGTTTTCTCCAGAGGAACTGATCTCTGGTCCCTGAAGAGCAGTTGTAATTTTGAGTGATCTGTAGCCCTCACCTGGAAATTGGCAACAATTGTTACCCAGGACGAAATGGCTGGTTTGGAGGATGGAGTCTATGGCATTCTACCTGTCTGATGTCCCACCCCTCCGCAAACCCCACCCTCTCCAGGTTCCACCCCTCAAATCCCCAGGAATTTGCCAGCCTGGAGTTGGCAACCCCATCTCCTTCGCAGGTAACCATCAACCTACCATTATCTGCCCCTTTGACTTCAGCTGACTTCCGCTCTCCCTTCTGCAGAGCAATTGTAATTTTGAGTGGTCTCCAGCCCTCACCTGGAGATTGGCAACAATGGTTCCCCATGAGGGACTGAGTGGTTTGGAGGGTGGAGTCTATGGCATTGTACCTGTCTGAGGTCCCACCCCTCCTCAACACCTCACCCTCTT
>NW_015170443.1:34744-34888 GCF_001447785.1 Gekko japonicus
CTGTCATCTGGAGATCAATTGTAGCAGTGGGAGATCTCCAGGTCCCACCTGGAGATTGGCAACCCTAGGGGAAAGTCAGCTGCACAGCAGGGGGTTGAAGAGAATGGTTTGATGGGTGCTGGGCCAAGATTGGCAACAATAGTT
>NW_015170443.1:35942-42495 GCF_001447785.1 Gekko japonicus
AAAGGCGCCAAATTTAGAATGTTCATATAGAATGTTCTTACTCAATTATATATAAGGAGAGATTCACATTTCTATCCCGCCCTCCCCGGAGGCTCAGGGCGGCTTACAGGGCGTATCGCCAGATAAAACAATAAATAAATACAAAATGGTAAAATACATCACATTAAGCCAATTTTGGTGCTCCTCTCAGTCAGTTTCCAATTTCCAAATTACAATTTCTAGAGGCAAGATGGCCACCCCCAACACCTCCCGTTCTCGCCCATAGTGCAGCGATTATGGAGCATTGATGGAATATGCCCCCTCCTGATGTTCATATATGGGGTGTTGATGGTAACTAGTGCATTGGTGGTGCACTAGTGGTGGCGGCTCCTATTCAAAAGCCTGGCGGAAGAGCTCTGTCTTGCAGGCTCTGCGGAACTGTGCTAGGTCCCGCAGAGCCCTGATCTCCTCTGGGAGCTCATTCCACCAGATAGGAGCCGCCACCGAGAACACTCTATTCCTGGTCATGGTAAGTCTAATAGCCCGGGGACCTGGAACATCCAATAGATGCTGGGTCCCCGACCGTAGTGCCCTTGGGGGAACATGTGGGGCAAGCCGGTCCCTTAGGTAGACTGGTCCCTGACCAAATATGGCTTTAAAGGTAATGACCAGCACTTTGAAGCGAACCCGGTACGCTATAGGCAACCAGTGCAGCGCTTTCAGCACAGGCTGGATGTGATCTCGTCTAGGAAGATCCATCAACAGCCTGGCTGCAGCATTCTGCACTAATTGCAGCTTCCGAATTAGCGACAAAGGCAGCCCCATGTAGAGAGCATTACAGTAGTCTAGCCTCAACGTGACCGTTGCATGGATCACTGTGGCTAGGTCATCCCGGTTGAGGAAGGGGACCAACTGGCCCGCCAGCCGAAGATGGTAAAATGCCGACTTGGCAGTGGCTGCAACCTGGGCCTCCATTGTTAGCTCGGAATCAAGGAGCACCACCAAACTCCTAACCTCAGACACCGGCACCAATGCCCCGTCGAAGGTCAGGAGAGGGAGCCCTAACCCCGAACCGATCCGACTCAGCCCCAGGACCTCCGTCTTTGCCGGGTTTAATTTCAGCCGACTCCGCCTGAGCCACCCAGCCACAGCCTGCAATGCCCGACTAAGGTCATCGGGAGTGGAATCCGACCGGCCGCCCAACATCAGATACAGCTGGGTATCATCAGCATATTGATGACACCCCAGCTCACAACTCCGGGCAATCTGGGCAAGGGGGCGCATGTAGATATTAAACACCATCAGGGATAGCACTGCCCCCTGAGGAACCCCACATTCAAGGGGGCCACCTCCGGGACCGCTGATCCCCTATCACCACCCTCTGTCCCCGACCTTGGAGAAAAGAGACCAGCCATTGCAGGGCATGCCCCTGAATCCCCACGTCAGCAAGGTGGTGAGCCAGCAACTGATGGTCGACCGTATCAAAAGCGGCCGACAGATCTAACAGCAACAGCGCCGCCACACCGCCTTGATCCAGATGCCTACGGAGGTCGTCCGTATTAACATCCGACAGGATAAGTGCTGAGTTCTACATCTGGGTATCACAAATGAGGAACATACATACTGGATTAGGGATACACTTCTGAGTAGCAGAGTGCGTGTACAAGATCTTGGTTTAAGGGTAAACCAAATGTTAAATATGAGCAGCCAGTGTGATGCAGCAACAAAAAAGGCTAATGCAATCTTGGGGTGTATTAACAGAGGTATAACATCCAAATCACAAGATGACATAGTCCCACTGTACACTGCATTGGTCAGGCGGCACCTGGAGTATTGTGTGCAGTTCTGGAGGCCTTCAAAAAGGATGTGGACAGAATGGTGTGCATGCAGAGAACAGCAACAAGGATGATCGGGGGCCTGGAGACCAAGCCCTATGAGGAAAGGCTGAGGGACTTGGGAATGTTTAGTTTGGAGAAGAGGAGGTTAGTGGGGGGGCATGACTGCTCTCTTGAAGTACCGTATTTTTCGCTCCATAAGATGCACTTCCCCCCCAAAAAAAGTGGGGAGAAAAGTGTGTGCGTCTTATGGAGCGAATACCGCAACAAAGAGACGCCGAGTCTGGGAAGGGGCAAGCCAAACAAAAGAGCGCAGGGGCTCTCCCGCTGCACACCCAGTCCGGCCTCCGCTTTCGCCCCAGGCTCCAGGGCCTCGCCTTACTGCCACCTCGCCCTTCCTCCTGCACGCGGGGAGTCCTGCTGAGGAGCCGGGGTCCGGGGCAATGCTGGCAGTGGCGAGAGACTGGTAGGGTTGGCCAGCTGGCGTGGCACTTAAGTAGACTGCTGAGAGGAGAGGCGCCTCTAGAGGGCGGCTCCTCCCTCTGGCCCCGGAGAAAGCGCTGCTGCCGCCCGCTAGCCAGCCAGCCGCATGCGGCACACTCACCTGCTCGCCCAGCCCTGCTGGGGCAGCGTCGTCGTGTGCAGGCTGGCCAGGGACGAGCCGGCTGGCCCGGTGGGGTTGCACGTGGGGCTGAGCCAGGCTTTGACAGAGAGCGTCTCCATCCTGTTTTCCTCCTCTAAAAACTAGGTGCGTCTTATGGTCAGGTGCGTCTTATGGAGCAAAAAAGGGCTGTCACTTAGAGGAGAGCAGGGAGCTGTTCCTATTGGAAACAGAGGATAGGACTCTCAATAATGGGTTTAAATTAAGAGTGGGAAGGTTCTAGCTGGATATTAGGAAAAATCTTTTTTACAGTAAGAGCTGTGCAACAGTGGAATCAGCTGGCTAGGGAGGTGGTGGGCAGTCTTTAAGCAGTGCCTGGACAAACACTTCTCAGGGATACTGTAGGCTGATACTGCATTGAGCAGGGGGGCCCTTCCAACTCTGTGATTCTCTGATTCTATTATTGTATTCTATTTGTTGTTTGTTCTTTGTTTTTGTAAATAAAATTTTATGTGTTTTTATACAAATTGGAGTGAGTTCACTGGCCAAACCTAGATAAGTATTTCTGGTGCCATGCCTACCATCTACCAGAAAATTTATTCTACCCACCACCACTCCTTCTCAGCCTGCTATTGTCACACTCTGGGGCTAAGATTTGCAGGAGCCTCTATGCTTTGATTTTAAAATGCTTCACAGTAGCTGAATCATAACCCTCAGAATTCTGGCTTTTCTTTCTGCACTGAGAACTTCAGCCCCACCAGGCTGATACAGTAGATCATGCCATCTTGTTGAGGTGCCTGGATAGAGAAGGAGTATCAGGGGATCTGCATTGAACAGGTTCAAATCATTCCTCATAGCTTGGATTGAGAGGGTTGCTACTGAAAACTAGTCGTCGTCAGTCTGGGACCTATCTTGAGGGGTTCCACGGGGAGCAATTCTATCTCCCATGCTTTTTAATCTCTATGTAAAGCCCTTAGGACAAATCATTTGTAATTTTGAGGGTTGGTTGTCATCAATATGCTGATGATGCTCAGCTTTATACATTATTATCCAAATCCCCTGGTGATGTGGTAGAGGTCCTTAACTGCTGCCTGGCTGCAGTAGTTAACTTGCTAAAATTGAACACATTGAAACTAAACTCCAAAAAGACAGAGGCAATGCTAGTTGGGAAGGCCTAGGCCTTAAAGAACATTGTCCTCCTCACTTCTGGTAGAATTCAGCTGACCCTTACTGACTCAGTTGAAAGCCTTGGGGTCATACTGGATTCAGCTTTATTACTAGAGAAGCAAGTTAATGCAGCTGCAAAGGGGAAAAAAAGCTTTCTTCCAACTCACTTTTGTGAATTCCTAGCACATAAAATGGCCCCATACATAGAAACACAGAGTTGGAAGGGACCAGTGGGGTCATCTAATCCAACCCCCTGCACAATGCAGGAAATTCAGAAATACCTCCCCCTGCACACCCACAGTGATTGCTGTTCCATGCCCAGAAGATGACAGAAAACCTCCAGGATCCCTGGCCAACTGACCAGGAGAAAAATTGTTTCCTGGCCCCAAAGTGGCGATCAGCATTTTCCTGGGCATGTAAGAAAGGGCCACAAGAACTTAGCACCGAGGCAACCCTTCCTGCCCTCCCTCTCATAATCTGCCTAAGTTCACACAATCAGAATTGCTGCCAGATGGCCATCTAGCCTCTCTTTGAAAATCTCCAAAGAAGGAGAGCCCACCATCTCCCGTAGAGAGAACACTGAGGAACCGCTCTGTCAGGAAGCTCTTCCTAATGTTTTGCCGAAAACTCTTCTGATTTAATTTCAACCCATTGGTTCTGGTCCAACCTTCTGGAGCAACAAAAAGCAACTCCACACCATCTCTAGATGACAGCCCTTCAAGTACTTGAAGATGGTTATCATATTACCTCTCAGTCGTCTCCTCTCCAGGCTAAACATACCCAGTTCGTTCAACCTTTCCTCATAGGACTTGGTCTTCAGACCCCTCACCATCTTCGTTGCTCTCCTCTGAACAACTTCCAACTTGTCTATATCTTTTTTAAATTGTGGTGCCCAAAACTGAACACAATACTCTAGGTGAGGTCTAACCAGAGCAGAGTAAAGTGGCACCATCACTATGTATGATCTGGACACTATATTTCTGTTGATACAGCCTAATATCGCATTTGCCTTTTTAGCAACCGCAGCACACTGCTGACTCATGTTCAGTGTATGGTCTACTAAGACCCCGAGATCCTTTTTGTACATACTACTGCCAAGACAAGTCTCCCCAACCTATAATTATGCATTTGATTTTTCCTACCTAAATGCAGAACTTTACATTTATCCCCATTGAAATTCATTTTATATGTATGAGCCCAGTTTTGCAACCTGTCAAGATCATCCTGTATCATGACTCTGTCTTCTACCGTATTTGCGACCCCTCCCAATTTAGTATCATCTGCAAATTTAATAAGCATTCCCTCTATCCCTTCATCCAAATCATTGATAAAGATGTTGAACAAAACAGGTACCAGGACAGATCCTTGAGGCACTCCACTTGTCACTCCTCTCCAAGAAAGAGAGGAATCATTCACAAGCACTCTTGGGGTGTGCTCTGTCAGCCAGTTACAGATCCACCGAACAGTCATTGGATCCAAACCACATTTTACCAATTTGTCAACAAGAATATAATGTGGAACCTATCAAAAGCCTTTCTGAAATCAAGATAAACTATGTCTACAGTATTCCCCTGACCCAGCAAGGTAGTAACTTTCTAAAAAAAAGAGAGAGAGAGAGAGAGAGAAGTTTAGTCTGGCATGACTTGTTCTTGAGAAACCCATGCTGGCTCTTAGTAATCACAGCCATCCTTTCTAAATGCTCAAGGACTGTCTGTTTGATGATTTGTTCTAAAACTTTCCCAAGTATAGACGTCAAGCTGAGGGGTCGGTAGTTACCCAGATCCTCCTTTTTCTCCTTCTTGAAGATGTAGACAACATTTACCTATCTCCAATCTTCTGGTATCTCACCTGTTCTCAAAGAATTCTCAAAAATAATGGATAGAGGCTCAGAAATTACCTTGATATGCCTTGACACACATGATCTTGATACAATTAGACACACTTGATATGTGATACACCTGACCTGGCCACAGTATCATCAAGACTAGACTACTGTAATTCATTATATGTCGGTGTCCCCTCAAAATCAGTTTGGAAACTCCAACTGGTATACAATGCTGTGGCTCGACTATTAGTGGGAGCTATTTATTTATTTATTGGATTTGTATCCTGCCTCCCTGCATAGCAGGCTCAGGGTGGGCTCCATCAGACATAATAAACAATATAATTGAAGCATGCATATTACTTCCATTCTGCTAACCCTCCATTGGTTGCCCATTTGTTACTGAGTACAGTTTAAGGTATTCGCTATCTCTCCTATATAATAATTCCATTTTCATCTGGCAATGTTCAATGAGCTCCAAAATCAGTTGGGTGCCTCATCTGCCAAATAGAAGGCACTGCCTGCATTGGCTGGCTCCATTGCATAAGTCCCGCCCACAGAAGTGGCCACCAGAGTCTTGAGCTCAGTGTGTTGTGAGCCAGCTGACTGGACAGACACTCCAGTGGGTGGAGGAGAAAGGGGGGGGAATGCAGCAAACTGCCAGAAAAGCTAAGAAAACTGGCCACGGAGAAACGCACACCCCTATGGGCTCCCTGCGGGCCTCATTTGTTCCACCAAAAGAAAGTCCTCCCGAAAATACCCCCCACTGCCGCAGTCCGAAGGCAGGCTTCTGCCGCCTCCTCTACTTCCGCGTGTCTGGATCGGCAGAGAGATGCCCTACATGTGTGATGCAGTCACCTGTGTGGCAGCCGGGCAGAGGGGCGTCGCACAGGGTACTCAAAAGCCAAGGGGTGGCCAGCCGAGTTGCTGACTTACCTGGAAGCACACTTGGCGAGCTCCATCCAGCCTGCCCTGGGGCCCTCAAAACATGTTGCTGCCCACCCACTGAGGTTGCTGGCTGGCCTGGGGGAGGCCAGCCCAAGCGGCACAGAAGCCCCAGCAGAGGTTTGCCGACGGGCTCATGTCATCATCTGTGAGGGAGCCGGAGACAGCAGTGGCAGTGCCTCAGCCCAGCCCTGTCACTCTTTT
>NW_015170444.1:0-8261 GCF_001447785.1 Gekko japonicus
TATTTCTGCGATAAACACTGATTGCTGGAAGATGCCAGAATAAGCACGAATTTTCTTTTCTTTTCTTTGAATATATGTGTGGCTGGTGGTTACCGTACAATCTGCATGGTTACATGGTCTGCTTGGGTAAGGGGCGGAGGGGGAGAAAAACAGTTTTGCTCCTGGAAAGTGGCCCAGAGAAGGAAACAGAAGTCTGAATATTTGAGTCTAGTTGGCAAAACGCAGCCTTCGGAGGCTTTGGAAGGACCCAGTGCTGCCTTCAAGATTACTCATGTCTGTCTGGCTGCTGGTCCTTTCCTTCATGTTCAACATGTGCATACCTAACCAGATGTTACAAAAACCATGCATCTCTCCTTGCAAAAAAAAAAGCATTGTCATTAAAAGCTGCTCTTGGAATTTCCTACTGCTCAAGGAAGTGGGGAAAATCCAGTAGAGGATCAACTGCCTTCATTGTCTAGACACCAAATAACTTTAAGTTGCTTTTGGCCCCAGTCACATGGGCCAGATAATGTCGGGGGGAGACGTGGCTTTTTGCAGCGGCGCACTTTGACCCGTCCGAACGCAATCAGACGTGATGGCAGGGAATCGGGGTTTCAGTTCATCAGCGCACTTTTCCGGCGCACTTCAATGCCGCGAGGGGAGTGTGCTGGAGCGATCAGACGGAAGACATCCATCTGCAGCCTGTCACAAGCGTTAGATAGTGGACTTTCTCCGGTATCTTTTAACAATAGATCTTTGGCCAGACGCAACGGGTTGGCAACAGGTGCGTGACGCTTGCCAGATGTGCCCGTTTGATCACGCCCGTAAACTCCACCCAGCATCCGTGAGTGTCCCGCAGCAACTTCTGCGTGTGATTGGGGCCTTTGTTTCTTTATCTCAGCTTTAGCAGCAGAAGGATCAGTAGGAAAGGACCACGTTATACCTTTGCAATCGGCAGGCTCAGTAGCGTTGCCACCTACGGGTTGGGAAGTTCCTGGAGATTTGGGGGGATGGAGCCTGAGGAAGGCAGTGTTTGGGGGGGGGACTCCAGCAGGGTATATAAAGCCATGACGTTCACCCTCCAAAGCAGCCGGGCGGGTCAAAGTGCGCCCCCCCCGTGCATTATCTGGCCCGTGTGACCGGGGCCATTGCTTATTTTATCATCTCTGTCCCAAATTGTGCTCCATCTGTTAAAACAAGATTTTCATGTTTATTTATTTATTTTCTTAAATTTCTAGTCTGCCCTCCCCTGCATGGCAAGGCTCAGGGCAGGTTACAACAATACACCAAGGGCTAATTTAAGTAAGTCACTTCCTTACTTGAAAACGTGGAAGTGCTAAATGCGCAAGCCCAGGTGTCATGGCTACAGTCGGATACAAATGATCATGTCACCCTCTCAGTGGCAAAATTCATAGGCACAATAACCAAATATTATACTGAGTAAGGTCTTTTAAAATAATTTTTGGTTCTGACTTCTGCTTAAGGTGAAAGTTGTATGAGCAGTGACGCTAGATGGATGGATGGATGGATGGATGGATAGATAGATAGATAGATAGATAGATAGATAGATAGATAGATAGATAGATAGATAGATAGATAGATAGATGATAGATAGATGATAGATGATGATGATGATGATGAAGAAGAAGAGGAGGAGGAGGAGGAGGAGGAGATTGGAGTGATACCCCGCCCTTCACTCAGAGTCTCAGAGAGGCTTACAATCAGATAGATAGATAGATAGATAGATAGATAGATAGATAGATAGATAGATAGATAGATAGATAGATAGATAGATAGATAGATAGATAGATGGATAATGATGATGACGACAATGGATAGATGATGATAATGGATGGATGGATAGATGATAGATGGATGGACAAATGAATGGACAGACAGACAGACGGATAGATGATACAACAATTTACTTGTTGGCTGGCTTAATGACAGGTATAACAAATCTTCCACTTTAGTGGGAGACTTCCCCCCTGGCAGCCTGATGCCCCTGCCGCTTCTTGCTAGGGCACTGGGGAGAAAATGGGGGGAATCAGCATTCCCCCAGTGTTGCAACATCACTTCCAGCATGAACTGAAAACCACATCAAATCATCAGGCTGATGCTGATTCACCCCAAACTCTATGCTAAAATACAGTAAAATCATAGAGCTTGGGGTACATGCTAGAGCATTGCCCCAAACAGTTGACATCACTTCCTATTCACACTGGAAATAACCTTGTAACACTGGAAGATGCCAGATGGTTATAGGGTTGCCAGGTCCTATTGGGCAGCCAGTGGGGGGGGGGCACCCAGGTCCTTTCTGAGTTCTTTTGCGTGCTTGAAGCACATGTGACATGATGATGTCACCCAGAAGTGACGTCATCACATTGCCAGCATCGAGGGGGTGACACTCTAGTTTTTGGACAAAACTCTATGTTTTTTTGCCTCCGAAACCATTGAATTTGCCCAAAAAGTAGAGCATCACCACCCAACGTTGGCAATGTGATGACATCACTTCTGGGCGACGTCATTGTGTTGGGGGCATTGCACATCAAAGTCCCTGTTTGAGGGTGGGGTTTCCTCCACCAGCCAGCTGGCCAGCGGCAGATCAAAGCCCTCAAAAGTGGGGGAATCCCCGCTGGGAACTGGGGGCTGGGAACCCTAGATGGGTAGGCCCCTGCCCCCAAAATTCTCCCTCTAGCAATTCTACTTAAAGACCAGTCTTATCCCAGGGAGGAAAGTGGGAAAGATCCTGCTAGTTGGCTAGCAACAGCTGAGTAAGATCTGGCAGAGTTTTGCTTCTCCTGGGCTTACAGGTACTTAAGATATGGCATGTCCAGAGGTGTAAGCCATTGGGCAAGAAGCAGAGTGCTCTTGGCTTGACAGTTGTAGCCTAGAGTTTGGATGAAGATTTTTTTAGCAGACACAAAGAGAGATCCGATGTGTGTTCAGAAGCTTCCTCCTTACACTAAGCAGAAATTAAAATGACAATGTAGAAACAGGAGGAACAACAAGGATGTGTCAGTAATGAGAGGGAAAAAAATAACATGAGAAATAATATCATAGCAATAGGCATAAAGAAGCAGCCAGAAATACAGAGCTACATCCACTGCAGGAATAGTATTTGTAAGGTTTGTCTTCTCTACAAGATCATGTGGAGGAATTATGGCTATTATCCTAGGAATATTACCTACTAAGTTCTGTTGAACTTCTCTGCATAAACATGCTTAGGACATCATTCCATGCATGTGCTTCTAATGTACCAGTGAAGTCAGTGTGAGACATACTGGCCACTTGTAGCCTGTACAACACACCCAGCTACCAAAATAATCAGAGGAGGAAGAGGAGGAGGAGATTGGATTTATACCCCGCCCTTCACTACCTGAAGGAGTCTCAAGGTGGCTTGCAGACTCCTTTCCCTTCCCCTCCCCACAACAGACGCCCTGCAAGGTAGGCGGGGTGAGAGAGCTCTGATAGAAACTGCTCTTTTCAAGAACACCTCTGACAGAACTATGGCTTGCCCAAGGTCATCCAGCAGCTGCGAGTAGAGGAGTGGGGTATCAAACCTGGTTCTCCCAGATTAGAGTTCGCACACTTAACCACTACACCAAACTGGCAAATACATAACTCCACCCATTTTGGACCAGAGGTTCAGAACCCTGTGGGCCATCTGAGTAAAAATGTGGGTGCTCTCTGCAACCATGATATAAAGTTCTGGCAGAGCACAATGAAGCACCTCCAGGGATTTCACACATGAATGCTCAAGGTTGTCTTTGGTGGTTACACTTAGAAGTCCTGGAAAGGTAGTGAAGAAATATCTCCAGTGCCAAGGGCAACAAGATCCCTGCGCTGGTACCTTTTCATCCAAGAGAGTTGCTGAGACTTTTTGGCTTAGATCCTGTGGGGGGGGGGGGGATTTTAACCAATTCCTCCCTTCTACAGCAGCCCCAAACACCTCCTGAAATGCTGCTCCTGGGGGAATGTGAGACCCCTGGAAATAGGTTAAGGGGGAGTTGGAGGTCTCCTGTGGGAAGGGGAGGATCAGTGAGAACCACTCTTCTCCTTGTGCCTGTGGAAATCTAGGTGGGCTCCATGTCTTTGGCTACATTTATATTTCGAAGGCCCCTGCCTGGGAAAGGTTGATACCCATTCAGCCATTTTGAGGTATACCAAGTGAACTTATCTGCTCTAGGAATGAGTTTTGAAAAATTCCAATGGATTGCCCATAGTTGTGGTTACTGGCAGGGCTCCCAAGTACTTACCTTAATTCGGTGGGGGATGTATAGTTCTTCATGGGACCATTCCCGCGGGGAAAACACAGGTGCTGCACTATTCCAGTGCCCAGACGTGAGGTAGGCACGTAGCCGGGTGATGCTCTAGCAATGGGGCTGGAAACTCGATGCCTATGTTACATCTGCGCGACGGAATAGTGCAGCACCTGTGTTTCAAGCAAGAATCTTCCGGTGGGGAAGCATGTGTCCCCCGCCAGATCGTAGGTAGGTTCTTGGGAACCCTAGTTACTGGTGATGGGTCAAACTTCATTAGCTGTGTATTTAGAGAATTCCTGAGGAAAAACAGAATTGCACATCCCCTACCATATTTCTAATTCTATAAGATCCTTCATGGCAGAGATGAAAAAGATGACTAATGTGAATTTGGTACCAAAGCTGACTCAGTTTCTTTTGAAACATAGAAACACATCCCAAACCACCCTGGGTGTGAATCCAGTGCAGTTATTGATGGGAAGGAAGATAAAGACTCATCTGGAGCTGGTAGATTTCCATATGGAGGTGTAAGTATGCAAGAAACAGAAATACGGCCTTGATGATTAAGCCAAAGCGTTACACTTGGGAAGATGTCCTACATGCTGAAAGAGAGTCCAGTTTCTGAGGAACGCCACTACCCAGGAAGAGGAAGAAGAATTCCTAATTTTACAGTCTGCATCCAGGTTTTAAATCCACATAGAGGAATGCAGTAATCTCAGATGAAATCTGAGGTGAAATTTAGAGTTTATGGGCTAGTACAAAACTCTTCCCTTAGACTTTTACTTCTAGGTACTTGAATTGTTGAACGATATTATTCTCACAATAAACCACTGGCTTTGTACTCCTGCAAACAACATGAATATGAGTTTATATATAACAAAAAAGACGTGTGTGTATATATACATACATAACTGTAACCCTATGCATACTTGGAAATAAGTCACAAAGGGACTTACTTCTGAGCAGTAGAAAAATGTAAGAGTCCAGTAGCACCTTAAAGACTAATGCAATTTGTGATTCAGCTTTCGTGACTCACTGCTCACTCCTTCAGATACAGCTAGAATGTGAGTCCATCTGTCCTATATATTGGAAAGTGGAGTGATTTCAGATGCCAAATGAGTTCTTCACACCTACTACCCCTCTGCATAGCATACCCAGTCCAATCACACCTTCTATTGTCATTTGCCTGCTAATGTCATTTGGCATCAGAAATCACTCCACTTTCCAATATATAGGACAGATGGACTCCCATTTTAGCTGTTATCTGAAGAAGTGAGCAGTGAGTCGTGAAAGCTCCTACCCTGTTAGTCTTTAAGGTGCTACTAGACTCTAATTCCGCTGCTACAGACAGGCTAATATGGCTACCCATCTTGATCTTACTTCTGAGTAAACATACATTGGGTCAGGCCGCATGGCTCCTTTACTTCACAAGCCACAGGAGTGTATGTATGCATATAAACAGATATATACCTACACATTTGTATACTTAGCGATCCGATTAATCAAGATGTCCCCAGGACACCAGCCTTGGACCTTTGACCTTGTCCATTGCTGTACTCTTCATGCATGAAGCCTTATGGTACAGCCCAGCAGTAGGGCAATGCCAGGAGTTGAGGACAGTTTGATGACATGGATAGCTCTGGACAGGAGAAGCAGCTGCCCCCAAGGAGATGTTCAGCGTCAGTGACGAACATCTACAAGCTTCTACTGGCAGTCATGGCAGATGTAGCCAGCAGCACAATGAACCACGCTGTTGCTTCCCTTATGAAGTTCTCGGATGATTGATTAGTATGTACAGAGGAGCCATCCTGGGTTTGTCAGAAGGGGTGAAGAGACATAAAACAGCATGTGTTTTTTTTTTAACAAAAAAATTCTCACCATTCTCACCCCACATCAATGCAAATGTGGGATGATTGCAATATAGTCTTTTCTTGTGTGTTTTTTTCTTTAGATGTGGTTTTGCATCAATTTCTACTTCTGATTTTTGTGTCTAAAAGTGCAATCCCTTGCAGAGGGCCGTTAGAATTAGACTGGCCTAATTTTGCATAAGTTTGCATGGCAAGACTGAGAGTTATCCCAGTGATTTTCTGAGTGGAATGCCTAGGGAGGCAAGAGAAGGAAGCCGGTGTGCAGTTCCAGAAGCAAGGAGAACAGGAAACCAAGATGTCCTGTGGGTTTAGGCTTGATGCGTAAGTGAACTGCAGCAGCCCATTATGGCTTGGGGAGGGGAAAGTTCAATGACAGTCAAGCTTGCTATCATTATTCATGCTCTTCCAGTTTCCTGCATCCTCCCAGATACTAAATACTCCATTTTTGGGAACTGTGAGTCATAGATTGGTGCAATGTGTCAAAAGCTTCCCTGTTGCCTGATGCCCACAGTTTTGGGATCTAGAAAACAGTCATTATAAATACCCATATTGTTGCTGCAGGAATGAGCATGGAGACTGTTTTATTCCAGCAAAGTTTTAGTCTAGTAAAAAGCTGCATAAGTTGAATCAGAGGGCAAACATAACTGTTACTCAACATGGGGCTGTTGCTGAAAATGGCAGCCTCACTTTGGGGTCTTCCCCATAATACTGAGGCTTCTTTATTCATGTTGTCCCATTGTCACACTGCGTATTTCCCTGCCATGTCACTGGCTGCTGGGATAAAGGAAGACGTAACATGATGACATCATGACACAGGGACGTAAACATGAAGGAGAATTTGCCAGTTACTCTGTCTTGTCATCTTCTTCTGCCCTAAGTCTTGCCTTAAAGTCACTCCATTTCATGTTTTCTTCCACATTAGGACATAACGCTGGATAGAGAAAGAAGCAATGGAAGCAGAGGGTTGCAGGGTTAGCAATACACAGTTTAGGGGTGCCCAGTTTGAACTGGGAGCTGGCCATGGTGCCACTAGAGGTAGTAGCAGCATACCCATGTTCTCATCAAGCATCTTATATTTGTTTGGTTTTATTTGTTTGGTTTTTTATTTGACTTATATCTCAATTTCCCCCTCCATTTCACAGTAAAAACAATATTGAAATATACAATTTAAATCCAGTAGAGAGCCAGTTTGGTGTAGTGGTTAAGTGTGTGGATTCTAATCTGGGAGAGCCAGGTTTGATTCCCCACTCCTCCACTTGCAGCTGCTGGATGACCTTGGGCAAGCCATAGTTCTGTCAGAGCTGTTCTTGAAAGAGCAGTTCTCAAAAGAGCTCTCTCAGCCCCGCCTACCTTACAGGGTGTCTGTTGTGGGGAGGGGGAGGGAAAGGAGTTTGTAAGCTGCTCTGAGACTCCCAAGTGAAGGGCAGGTATTAATCGAATTTCTTCTTCTTCTTCTTCTTCTTCTTCTTCTTCTTCTTCTTCTCTTCAGTTTAAAACCAATTCAGAATAAGATGGCAGGCTGGTTCATGGCAGTCCAGAGTGCCTCCTGCATGGGTGCTGGCTAGATGGTCAAAGCATCCAATTCACCGGAAGATGCAGATCTCTGTAGGGCAGTATCAGCAGGAGAGTCCAACATGATTGGATGTCTGGTGCCTCAGCCAAAGGCCTTGTGGAACAGCTCCATTTTACAGGCCCTGCAGAATAGTAATAGATCCCTCAGGGCCCTGATCTCAGGTGTATTCTTCTGAATGTGAGAGGGCCAAACAAGGTATGAAAGGGAACATAGAGGGCATTTTTAAAAAACAATTAACTGTTTATTCAGTCATTTCTTTGCACTTTACAGCTGAAATTCTGGAAACTCAAACACAACATCTTTGCCTGTGAGCTTCTTGTAGGCACCAGAAAATGTTTCTACCTTATGTTCAGCATTGTTCTGCTGTGCTTTGCATAAGTGGACCCTTATGAGCCGGCTGCCATCCAGTTTTACGCGGATTCTCTTGCCCACAATTTCACTTGGGAAAACCAGGTCTTCAAGAATGGCATTGTGTACTGCAGTAAGTGTACGGCTCCTGGGGCATTTTTGCTTGTTTTTTGTGCAGCTTTTTTCTTGTTGGTTTTGGTAGAATTCTTTTCTGAGCAATGAACGTCACAT
>NW_015170444.1:9620-19189 GCF_001447785.1 Gekko japonicus
CCTTGCAGGTCCACCGCCGGGCCCCTCGTGGGGCTCGGCAGTGGAGCTGCAAGGCCGGCACCGGCGGCCGGGACCGTTGAGGGCGGGGTGTGTGGCCTTATGACACATTTCTGGTGATGTCAGGGGGGGTGGCCTTATGACACACGTCCGGTGATGTCAGGTGTTGTGGCCTTATGACACTTCCGGTGATGTCAGGGGGTGTGGCATATGCTAATGAGTTATGCTAATGAGTTCCCCTAGCTCTTTTTCTACGAAACGACCCCTGGTTCAATGCATTTCAGTGATCTTTTGTGAGACGATTTTACCATTTTACAAAGGGCTTTTCAGCATTCTTCTTCTTTTCCCCCCTGTTCCACATGTGTTTTGCTCCCTCTAGTGATCGATTCGATATTAGCCTGGTTTATGTCCAGGGTATCTCCCTGTACAATTAAACTGCAGGTTTTTATGCTGAACATTACCGGTGTAATATCCGCTCGACCACTAGAGGGAGCAAAACACATATGGAACGGGGGGGAACGCTGAAGGAACAGGAACTTACAAGCAAGGAAAATGAGAATGTGGAAAAGCCCACCGTAAAATTCAGCTGGAAAGAGCATTGTAATTGGACTGAAAGTGCATTATGCAGTGTGTGAAAGTGCCCTGTATTTCCACACCGACAATTTTTCATCTGTTGGGTGGTAAAATGCAAACGTTCTTGCCACACCAGAAACAATATTCACGGCCAGTTCTTCACAAACAGTTAACGTGCACCCTAGAATTCACTTCAGAATCTCAAGGTCATACAAGATCTGGGTCGTATGAATAGCCACTTGTTGAGGCTCAAATACTGGCAGAGAGTCCCAGAGGTGTTTGGCATCTTGACAGGCCACAACCTCAGAAGGGAACTAGAGAACTAGAGAAATTCACTGTTCTGCTATCTCCAGTGTCTTTTCTGGCCAGAAAATGGGAGCTGCCCCCAGAATCTTGAGCAGGTAGTGACGGGCAACTCGGCTCCTCCTTCACATGTTGACACCATTTTGCGTACCAAATAAGAGTGTTTAGCACCAGCATAGATATCTGCCATAAAAAATGGCGGGACTTGAAATTGCTTCACCTTGGACAGTGCAACTCGTACTCGAAGAAATATGACTTTGTTTAGACTACAGGTACTTTACACTCAGCCAAGCAGTCATTACGGAGAGAACAAATATTTTCTGTAACTCCAAAAATATACCGGGGAGTTTCCAGTTTTGTGAAATGTCGAGGGATTTTGAAAGTATGTTGAGTTCATTACCCTTTCCTTGCCATTTAATTTTGAATCTGTGCTCTGTAATGTTTTCCCATGGTTCCCTCCACACACAGGCTGTTTCATCAACATGTCTTGTTTACGGCTGCCAGCCCTGGGATTACAACTGATCTCCAGGTGACAGAGATCAGTTCACCTGGACAAAATGGCCACTTTGGGAGGTGGAGGTTATGATACCCTGTTGAAGTCCCCTCCCCTCCCCAAACCTCCAGGCTCCCTCAGGCTCCACCCCCCAAAATCACCAGGTGTTTCCCAGCCCAGAGCTGGCAACCCTGGTCTTGCTAACGGTCGGTGTGTGATTGTCTATCAAAATCTGTCAGAGTCGGACATTGACTTGTCAACACTGGCCAAAAAGGTGATTGGGCTCAAGCATGGGAGGGATCAAATCATTAGACTGCTTCCATAGAACTCAGAAAGCTGAACTTTCTCAAGTAAATTATCCATGACACTCAGATTTCCAGAAAAATCTGAAAATAAGGCATGTGTACATCGCAGATATTACTGATATTGGAACACTGGTAGAAAATATCCGACTCGACAGACCTTAAGCTGAGCTGTAGGTGAGACATTGATGGTAGGAAAAAGATCTGGGTTACTCTTTGTCTTCCATCACTTAGAGAGAGAGAGAGAGAGAGAGAGTTTGAAGAGCCCTGCTGGATCAGACCAGTGAAGGTCCATCCAGTCCAGCATCCTGTCTCACACAGGGGCCAACCAGTTACTCTAGAGGGCCAACAACAGGGCGGAGAGGCTGAGGTCTTCCTCTGATGTTGCTTTCTGGCTCTGGGATTCAGAGGCTTAGTGCCTCTGAATGTCAGAGGTTTTCCTCGGTTACCATGGCTAGTAGCCACTGATAGACGTATCCTCCATGAATCTACCTAATCTCTATTCCTGTGGCCATCACTACATCCTCTGGTAGTGAATTCCACATTTTAATCACTTAAGAATGTAAGAACAGTCCTGCTGGATCAGAGCAGTGATCCATCTTGTCCAGGGTCCTGTCTCACACAGTGGCCAACCAATTCCTCTGGAGGCCCAACAACAGGGCATAGAGGCTGAGGCCTTCCCCTGATGTTGCCTCCTGGCACTGGTATTCAGAGGTTTATTGCCTCTGAACTTGGAGGTTCCCTTTGGTCACGATGGCTAATAGCCATTGATAGACCTATCCTCCCTGAATCCCTTTTAAAGCTATCTGTGCCTATGGCCATCATGATATATGCACTGGTCTGTCATACAGTTGATTCCTATCTGTATGCCAACATTTACAACTCTGTGCACTGTACTCCAGCATAGTGGAATGAGATCATGCCTCTTAGCCCCATTGGTCAAGGTCCACAATGTAAATCTACAGGAAGCCCTATGTGCATACAATTGTACACATGTAGGCTCATCCATGTGACCAAGAGTATTTTTTTTAAATGCAGCTATAAGGAACAAAGCCAATGAACCTCTCTACACATGTATGGTGTCCCAAGCTTTTAAATGTCTTCTCAGGGCTAATAGGTACTTTTCATGAGAAAGATAATAAAAATTGCCTTGGCAGATAAGATCAGTCCAGGCTTCCAAACCATGGACAGTCAGATGCCTCTAGAAGCTCACAAGAAGTCTATGAAAAAGGACTGTCATTCCCTATAGTTTGTCCGTGGCACGCAGTACATTGAAAACGGAAATTCCATTTAGTAATCCATTCCTGAAATTGTCCTCTATGAGTTTGTCTAACTCATTTAAAACAGCCTTTTAAACCAGTGGCTAGCACCACATCTTGCAGTACTTAGTGTCATTCATTACCTCATGCACTATGCAGGGAAAATACTTTGTCCATCTGTCCTGACTCATAGTGCCTGTCAACTTCAACTAGAGTGCCTCCTGCCCTAGTAGAGTATTTTGAAGAAATGAGAAAAACGTGTATCTATCATCATCAACAACAACAACAACTGTATTTATGAATTGCCCAGTCCCTGCCACGGCAGTGTTCTGGGCAATATACAGTATTCATAAAACAGAAACAAGATCAAACCAATTAAGCCAGTTTGGTGTAGTGGTTAAATGCGCGGACTCTAATCTGGGAGAACCAAGTTTGATTCCCAACTCCTCCACTTGCACCTGCTGGATGACCTTGGGCAAGCCATAGTTCTGGCACAGCTGTTCTTGAAAAAGGGCAGTTTCTGTCAGAGCTCTCTCAGCCCCACCTACCTCACAGGGTGTCTGTTGTGGGGAGGGGAAGGGGAAGGAGTTAGTAAGCCGCTCTGAGACTCCTTTGGGTACTGAAGGGTGGGGTATAAATCCAATCTCTTCTTCTCTTCCTCCTCTTCTTCTAAAACATTAATAAAACTACTGAGATTCCCTCACTGGCTGGTTAAGACCTATCATTTTCAAATTTTTGGACTGAAGTGGAAAGTCCCTAAGACCTATGAATAGCTGTTCTCTGGGTGTGTCTGATGTAGACAAAGTCAGGAAATCTCAGAACTCTCGCATGCGGCTTTTCTTGCGAAAAAGCTCGCCAAAGATCTTCTGATAAACTCAAATTCATGTTGACTAAACAACCAAAGATTGAAGTCATTTTGTTTAAACACTAGCTTGACTGCCCAGAACCTGCCGGGGTTAATTTTTATAGCTAGACTTTTTAAATTGATGTGTGAGTACAATAACATTGGACAGATTTCATGAGACGTATGGACCTGCCTTATATTGACTACGGATGAAGAGGTCCCCCAATCCATTCTGATATTTTTCCATTAACAGGACACAAGCATCATATCTGTGGGTCTGGTGCAAGCATAACACTGCCCCCCCATCCACCAATCCCACCCCACACATACAATCTCATGTGTTATTAGGGCTGCCAGCTCTGGTTTGGGAAATACCTGGATATTTTGGAGAAGTCTGAGAAGGGTGGGGTTTGGAGAGGGAATAATGCCAGAGAGTTCACCTTCCAAGGCGGCCATTTTCTCCAGGTGAACTGTTCTCTGTTGCCTTGAGATCAGTTGTAATAGCTGGAGATCTCCAGCCACCACCTGGAGTCTGGCAACCCTATGTTTCATGAAGAGGGGTTTCCAGCTCTGGAGATGGGGGGGGTAGAGCCTGAGGAGGGCGGGGTACAGTGCCATAAAGTCCACCCTCCAAACCAGCCATTTTCTCCAGGTAGGTGTGAGCGGGGGTCCCCGGTTTCAGACACTCCTCTCCAGCCCTCCCCCCCCAATTACTCCCCCAAACAGGTAAGAAGCTGGAAATAAATGTGATGTGCCTATGTGACCCAGAAGTTATGTAAGCACGTCGATGATCGGGGGGGTGCTCTGAGTTTTGGACAAAACTCTATGGTAGAAACTAATTCTACCACAGAATTTTGCCCTAAAAACAGAGCATCACCCCCCTGACAGCCCCGACATGCCTATGTCACGTCCAGGTCACGTAGGCACACGTCACATTTATTTTCAGCGGTCCTCCCGGCTCCCAGGAAGTTCACGCCCCATCCCCTGCCAGCAGGTCAGAGGGACCTGGCAACCCTCTCTCCACGGGAACAGATCTTGGTCATCTGGAGATCAATTGTAATAGGGGGAGATCTTCAGGTGCCACCTAGAGGTTGCCAATCCTAGTCATGGTTTTTAAAAAAATTAATTTCTGAAAGGTCCTCAAAAGACCCTAACTCTCTTCCCCTCTCCTTCTATGCTTTAATTAATGAAGGGTGTAAATTGGTAAGTTACAAGACTAAAAAGATGTGAACTGCACACACCTGCAAACTGAGCCTGCTACGGTTGACAGATCCAAGCTGGGAAACTCCTGGAGATTTGGGGATGGAACCTGGGGAGGACAGGGACCTCAGCGGGGTACAATGCCAAGAAGCCGACCCTCCAAAGCATCCCTTTTCTCCAAAGGAACTGATCTCTGTCCCCTGGAAATGAGCTGTAATTCTGTAATTCTGGGGGATTATCCAGGTCCCAACTGGAGACTGGCATCCCTAGAACCTGCACATAACTGAACACACACACACACAAACACACACACACACACTTTACTACCAGGTCACTGTTGCTTTGCATAGAAGTTCAGGTAATTAGCAACTCCAAATCCAGGAAAACTGATAATTATTATAAAGTCCCCTTATATAGGAATAAATCGGGCTAAGGTTAATTTGAAGATTGCAGCCACCAGACTCTCCAAACAGCTGTTGGAGTTGACTGGAGTTGGAGCGGTTTGTAACTTTAAAAAAAAAAAGATTACGAAACCATCTATTCTATTGCAAACAAATCATTTCCACTGAATTATGGAAAATAGTAAAGAGACTAATGAAGTAAACATGAATTTCCCAGGCTGCTTAAAACTTCCCTGATGTGCATTTTATCAATCTTTTTATTATTATTTTTTCCTGATGGCAGCTGCACATAAGATGGCAAAACAAGGTATTGGTTGGATTGGAGGTGTCACACACACACCCATTTAGCCTGAGACATCTGTGCTGGTTGCCTTTAGTTTCCTATCAAGGGCATGAGAAGGAGTGTCCAATCCTGAGTGTTGACATGAGTTGTCAAGCTCCCCATTGTATACCTTTGCAGTGCTGTGACCCAAGACGGTGATGCTAAACAAACGTGCTCCTCAAGTAGCCAGTGGCAGCCATCCCTAAATTGCCACTCAGAACTACAAATAATGGCACATATTGCATGCATTTGCAACTATGTTTAGTGGACAAGAACAAAACGATCACGTTCTTGCGAAAATGCATTTCCATTTTTAAAGCCACATCCCACTAAACGTAATGTAAACAGCTTTACTCTAAAGTGTCTGCGGCTTTTTGCCTTGGAAGAGGAGAGGACCCAGATGCCAATCCCAGACACTTTGAAGTCCAGCATGAAATGTTCAGTGTGGAGGTGGAAATGAAATAACAAATGCCTATAACTAAAGATGCGGATTTAAATGAGACTGTCATGCCATGGAAGAGAAGCTTCCCCCGTAGCCATCATTTCAAGATAGATCAAGGTGGGCAGCCGTGTTGTTCTGAAGCAATGCAACAAAGTTAGAGTCCAATGGCACCTTTAAGACCAACAAATTTTTATTCAAGAAGTGAGCTTTCGTGTGCATGCACACTTTGTCAGACAAAAGCTCACATCTTGGATAAAAAATTGTTGGTCTTAAAGGTGCCATTGGACTCTAACTTTGTTCCATCATTTCAAGATTAGTCCACAGAACACAATAATATTGCACACAGCTGGGAAATAAGACGGGCACTCTCAGTCTTCTAAAATTTCTCCTAGAGTTCCCAACACTGCCTCTGCAAGACCAGGAGATTTGGGGGGTGATGTCTGGGGAGGGTGGAGTTTGGAAAGAAGAGGAGAAGAGATTGGATTTATACCCCGCCCTTCACTACCCAAAGGGGTGTCAGAGAGGCTTACAAACTCCTTTCCCTTCCCCTCCCCACAACAGACACCCTGTGAGGTAGGTGGGGCTGAGAGAGCTTGTGACGTCCTCCTTATTGGGGAGGACTATTTTCACTTTAAAAGTTCTCTTTATTATGTTTAACTGGGTAGATTCTGCTGCCACCAGGAAATGTTAAGGATTTCCAAACCTTTATGCTTCTACTGTTGCTCTTTTTAGTTTGGTAGACCGAGTTCAAGGCTTACGAGGAACTATGTGGTCCTGAGAAGTATTTCATTCAGAGCTGGTATAAACTTAAATAAAAGAGGATTTATTGAAATAAATACTAAATAAGAGGGTGATACAATGTAACTAGTAATGTGTAAATGATGTACAATTGCTTTGGTATCACACTCAATCTTTTCCCTCACTGACAGGGATCTTTTCATGTAACTTTGTAACACTTGTTTATCTCAATGCCATATATGTTCGCTGTTTCACTCCAGTCTGTTATGACACTCAGACTTTCCTTTAACTTTACTTTACGTTTTCCTATACATTCAGCTTTCAGCTCTCTTTCTCTTTCTCACTGAATAACCGCAGCTGTCCACTTCTAACTGCTTCAACACCGAACAAACTAACTTCATCAACTGTCAACCTGTAACTGAAACTCCTGACTGACTCACATACTCATCGAACCAGATTCACTTCCAAAACCCCTCTCCCCCTCTGTCAACCACCAATCATACCACACTTGCCTCTCTCAACCACTCTAGTCTATCTACCACAGCCATGCAACCAAACTTTTAAAGAGACACACACACACAAAAACAAGGAATCATTACAGAGGTCTTCACAGAAACTGCTCTTTTTCAAGAACAGCTCTTATCAGAACTACAGCTTGCCCAAGGTAATCCAGCCAGATGCAAGTGGAGGAGTGGGGAATCAAACTCGGTTCTCCCAGATTAGAGTCTGCGCACTTAACCACTACACCAAACTGGCTCTGGAAAGGATATGATGTAAAGTCAGGGGGACATTCTCTCCCCTAGTCTCTATGGTCTTTACTATGGATCATTGGGGAAAGTCCTAGAGCAGACATGTAAAACATACAGTCTATCCAAGGCTCTTATCCAGTCTGTGAGTAAATGGAAGGAAATCGGTCTGAATGTTGACTGGGCGGGCCTATATTAGGGTTTCATACCCCCTGCTGAGATCCCTCTCTTCCCCAAATGCAGATCCTCTCAGGGTCTTCTCCCAAATCTCCAGGGATTGCCCAATCCAGAGTTGGCAACCATAAGGGGCAATGAGGCCTGGTTTGGCCCAGAGTTCTGCCCAGCCAGTTCCCTTGAGGGCTGCCCGCTGCCCTTGGCTAAGGCATCAGGGTGGGATGCACTGCCTGCTGCCGCCTCCTCCTCTGGCCGGAGCACATTGGGCTCCTGCCTGTACAGCCTGGGCTGCTGGAAAGATGGCTGGCTGTTCATGTGCAGCAGGCAGCATCTCTTTGGCCCCACCTCCCCGAGCTCAGCCAGGCAGCTTCGCACTTGCAGGCAGCCAGGCAGGAAGTCACCTGTGGAAAGCCGCTGGCCAGCTTGCCAAATGTGCCCACTTAGGTAAGCATGTGAACAGAGTGACTGGCTGGGTGGGTGCACTGTGCACAGCAGCCCAGGCGAGAGAGAAAAGCCCAGCGCTTATGTAAGGGGTGAAACCCATGCAGAATGCCAAGGGTTGGAGGTGGAGGAGGCCCGCAGAGCTGGGTGAGCCAGAGTCTGCTAACCTGCTGATTCAAATGTGTGCAGCTCTTCTCCTGCCTCCCTCCCTCCGTAGCACAGGGAGGATTAAATAAGAGGATTTAAGGTGCTACGAGACTCTTGCTCTTTTCCACTGCATCCAAATGACAGTGAGTCGCTCTGAAGGTGTCAAGGGTGCCCTCCCTGGTAATTTTGCCTTAATGAATGACTCAAATAATGAAGTCAATGAGCAAAGGGCCAGCCCCAGCTATTTCCTTCTTAAGTGTGATGCGGCAGGGGGAAAAACACTAATGCAATCTTGGGCTGTATCAACAGAGGCATAACATCCAAATTGCAAGATGTCATAGTCCTGCCGTACACTGCATTGGTCAGGCCGCACCTGGAGTATCGTGTGCTGTTCTGGAGGCCTCACTTCAAAAAGGATGTGGGCAGAATGGAGCGGGTGCAGAGGAGAGTGATGAAAATGATCAGGGGCCTGGAGACCAAGCCCTGTGAGGAAAGGCTGAGGGACTTGGGAATGTTCGGTCTGGAGAAGAGGAGGTTGAGGGGGGCAGGATTGCTCTCTTGAAGCATTTGAAGGGCTGTCCCTTAGAGGAGGGCAGGGAGCTGTTCCTGTTGGCAGCAGAAGATGATAGGACTCACAATCATGGGTTTAAATTAAGGGCGGGAAGGTACCAGCTGGATATGAGGAAAAACCTTTTTACAGTAAGAGTTGGGCAACAGTGGAATCAGCTGCCTAGGGAGGTGGTGAGCTCCCCCTCACTGGCAGTCTCTAAGCAGCGACTGGACAAACACTTGTCAGGGATGCACTAGGCTGATCCTGCATTGAGCAGGAGGTTGGACTAGATGGCCCGTGTGGCCCCTTCCAACTCTGTGATTCTAGGATTCTGTGACAGGAAAATTTCTCCCCCTACACCATCATGTAAAGCACTCAGCCACTGATACTTGCCTATCTAACCTTCCAGTCTCCCTAAAGGGACACTTCTCCGTGATACTTTTACCTGTCATTTAAAAGAAGAAGGCTCCCCCTCCCCAATGCATGCGCACAGACAGTCACACACAAATCAGCGCACCTCCAGAGAGAGGGACTTTTCATCCCTCCCACATTCCAATGCCAGCACCCTTCCCCCTCCTTGATCTTAGCAAAAATGTACCCAAAGTTATCCCTCCGTTCTTGTAGCAGGTTTGGGGCC
>NW_015170444.1:21047-38582 GCF_001447785.1 Gekko japonicus
GGTGGACTTGTGAGAAAAGTAAAACGTTTTGGGCTTGGATACATGAAATATTGCAAAAATTTTTTACAAAGTAATATCTTTTGTGCCAGAATTGTTTTTATTGAATATACTACCAGAAAATTGAAAAAAGCAAGACTCTTATCTTATTTTACACATAGTTACAACTGCTAGAATATTATATACTAAATATTGGAGAAGAAAGGAGATACCTTCCAAAAAGAAATAATAAACAAACTACTTAAAACAGCTGAAATGGACAAATTAACTTTAATCTTGAAAGGACATAAAGAGGAAATCTTTGAAAATACATGGTGAAGACTATACAGATGGATGGAAGAATACATTAAACGAAACGTGAACACAACTGAAATAGAGGACAATGAGAGTAGTATCTGTAATAAAATGTGCAAAAGGTATATTCAATATCACAAGATGTAGAAACATACTCTTATGAGAGCCAGTTTGGAGTAGTGGTTAAGTATGCGGACTCTAATCTGGGAGAACCGGGTTTGATTCCCCACTCCTCCACTTGCACCTGCTGATGTGACCTTGGGTCAGTCACAAGCTCTGGCACAGCTGTCCTTGAAAAAGAGCAGTTTGTGTCAGAGTTCTCTCAGCCCTACCCACCTCACAGGGTGTCTGTTGTGGGGAGGGGAAGGGAAAGGAGTTTGTAAGCCGCTCTGAGACTCCAAGTGAAGGGCGGGGTATAAATCCAATCTCTTCTCTTCTTCTTCTTCTTATTGAGAGATGTATGGACAATTTAATAGTTAACTCAAAGAGTTGGAGATTCTCCCACTGAATGTTTGTATGTACTATTGTTTGTTTTTGTTTGTTTATCTTTGTCTGTTTGTTATAAAATAAAAAATATTTAACCTCGAGTTTTATGGCAGAGTGTGAATCTCAGCCTGGGTCTCCCCTGCCCTCCTCTAGCATTTTAATCCTTACACCAGCAGAACAGTTGTCCCCATCTTGGATTATTAATATAGGTATAGCACCGTATGATTGGAAGGTTTTATTGTGATTTTAAATGTTTTATTTATTATATACTGTATTGTATTTTGCACTTGGCTTTGCCGCATGTGAGCCGCCCTGAGCCTCTGGGAGGGCGGGATATAAATCAAACAAACAAATAAATAAATAAATAAACAAACAAACAAACAGCTTTCCGGGGTCCCCGGCAGGGGCCACTGAAGCAGTACAATGGAACACAGCCTTTCCAAATGCTATGGATGTTCCTTCAAAAACTCTCCAGATATTATTTTTTATAATCCCAGCATACTTCTCTATTACACAGAATTGTATGTTCTCACAACTCATGTTGCTAACTTGGATAGCTAGGAAAGTGCTCAGTGGATTAGTGGGAATAAAAATGGGGGGGGGTTTAAGGACGTTGCACAACACAGCAATCTCACTTCCAGGTAACTCCAAGATTGGGCCAATCCCTACAGTGTTGTTCAACATGGTGATGTCACTTCCAGGTAGGGTTGCCAGCTCTGGGTTGGGTAATACCTGGAGATGTTGGGGGTGGAGCCTGTGAAGGGTGGGGTTTGTGGAGGGGAGGGAACTCAGCAGGGTACAAATGCCATAGAGTCCACCATCCAAAGCCACCATTTTCTCCAAGGGAACTGATCCCTGTCGCCTGGAGGCCAGCTGTAATCCCAGGAGATCTCCAGCCACCACACGGAGGTTGGCAGCCCGACTTCCAGGTCTTCACCCAGAAGTGACATCACTGTGCCATGCATCATTTCCCCTTTGTGTGCCCCACCTGCCAAGGCTCCCAGGATTGCCAGGCAAAGGCCTGACGTTTCTAGGGGAGAACCCTATATACTGTCCTGAGCATCTTGGAGGAAAGGCAAAATTAAAATTTTACAGAAAATAAAAAATGTGTTTGCCATTTTGCCCCCTTCTGGAGTTCATGTGCTTCTCCCTTTTAAACACCAGAATGCACTTCATCCCTCCCAACACAAGGCACTTGGATATAGCAGCAGCCTTGGTAAAGCCAGTGCTATTGCCCTGGCAATAAATAAAACATAGGACTTGAAGTACCTTTGAATGGGAACAAATTGGGCACCTGAGCATCAGGGAACTGGCATGGTATCGTGTTTGAAAGAAAAAAGTCATTCTGGGCACTGCCTGACTCAAATATTGACTCTGAGACCCAGTTTGGTGTAGTGGTTAAGTGTGCAGACTCTAATCTGGGAGAACCGGGTTTGATTCCTCACTCCTCCTCTTGCACCTGCTGGATGACCTTGGGCAAGCCATAGTTCTGTCAAAGCGGTCCTCTCAAGGACAGTTCTTGAAAGAGCTCTCAGCCCCACCCACCTCGCAGGGTGTCTGTTGTGGGGAGGGGAAGGGAATTCTTCTTTTTCTTCTTCTTCTCTAACACAAATTCAGTTGTGGCTTTAGGGAAGCCACACACTATTTCAGACCTCCATCAGTAATATGGATGTCATAATACCAGTCTACCTTACAATGCTGTTATCAGGATTACAGTGTGATAATAGAAGTGAGGCACTTTGAACTCTGAAAATGCTCTGTCAATGTCAAGTATTACAAAGTTAAAATAACAAAGAATTTGACTCCCCAGAGCTTCCACTACCATAAATGTGTCAGTCTTTAAGGTGCCACAGGGTTCTTGGTTGGTTTGGCTGCTGCATACCTCCCACTCTGGAATTTATTTTTGTCACACTTCTATTTATGTAAGTATAAGAATGATACAAATATCAATCTACAACTATCAATGAACTGCATGTACAATCCACCCATTCTATTACGAAATTATAACCAAGTTTTACACAACATATAATTTCACATCTTCCACATTCGCCCAGTTTATTGCTGTTACAATGCAGGATGAAGGGTTGCTGATTGTTAACAAATATGTCCTAAGAATATGACTTTCTTTCCCAAGAAAAGAGCAAGGGTCCAGGAGCTCCTTAAAGATGAACAAAATCTGTGGCAGGATATGAACGTTCGTGAGTCAAGTGCTCACTTCTTCAGATACTGAAGTGACTAACAAAATTAGTGGCAGGATATGAGTTTTCGTGAGTCACTGCTCACTTCTTCAGATACTGAAGCAGCTAATAAAATTAGTGGCAGGGGATGAGCTTTCGTGAGTCACTGTTCAGATATCAACTGGAGAAGTGGGCAGTGACTCACGAAAGCTCTTACCCTGCCACTAATTTTGTTAGTCTTTAAGGTGCTACTGGACTCTTCCTCTTTTCTGCTGCTACAAACAGACCAACACGGCTACCCATCTTGATCTTTCCCAACATAAACTTTCTTTCTCAATTAAACTGAAAAGCCCTCTGGAATTTATAGTTAAGCGAAATGTACTTGCCTTTGAATGTCTCCACATCTCTCTAATAGTTAACATCATCTTTAGGGGATTACCTGGGTGTGTGTGGGGGGGGAGGACCTGCAAGTTCCCCAAATGCCAGTAGCCAGAAGGGAACTTCAAATAGCCATCTTTCTGTCATCAGGTGTTAAAGAAACAACCCCCCTCCCCCTGCCCCTTTTCAAAAGCCAGGATTAGTGTCATGAACAGGCTGGGGAAATTGTCATCTTTGGAGTTCGGAGAGTTAATTTTCCATTCGCACAAATCAATCACAATAATAACACGCTCAAGAAAAGGGGGCTGAAACTTCAAACCCTGCGCCAAGTGGCTTTGCATTACATACACACCTATGTTGTGCCCTGAGGTCATTCGGCAGTTTTGTGCAAGCAGAGATGCCAATTTCGGCACAGGTATTTGCATTATCACTTAGATCTGCCCCCAGGGGGAACAGGAGGGCGGGGAGATCATTTCAAAATGATATTTTAAAGACTGTGGGGCCACTGGGAATGTTTTCTTAAAGTGCTATCTGCAGGCAATGAGAAACAAAAGACTTCTGCAGACTTAACACTCATGTTCCTTGCCATGCGGCAGCACAAGGCACATGTTGAGTTTTAATCGAGCATCAAACCACAAGTGCTTTCAGCAAAGAATCAGACCTTAAGTGGTGAAGTCGCAAGACTGGCCCTCGGATTCCCTGTGCATTTAACTAGGAAATAAGCAGGGTTACATGCTAAACATTGTTCACTGAAGCCAAATTTGGTGCAATATTCTGTACATTTTGGGGCTGTTTTACATAATTTATTTGGGTATTCCTAGACATGATAACAGGACATGAATCGAGGGGCTGAACCGGTACCCAAAAGTGTTGGGAATCTTACATCTTATTCAGCAACCCTTGTGGCTTCTGATACTTCATGTTAACCTATTTAACCATAACGGATAGACATTTGATATTACAAAATAGAGATGAGATTTTAAAGAAGCTGGCTTGAGCATCATTGCTGCAGTCTCGGGGGATTTATTTAATTACCTAAGAAGAAGAAGAAGAAGATATTGGATTTATACCCCGCCCTTCACTACCCAAAGATGTCTCAGAGCGGCTTACAAACTCCTTTCCCTTCCCCTCCCCACAACAGACACCCTGTGAGGTAGGTGGGGCTGAGAGAACTCTTGACAGAAAATGCTCTTTTTCAAGAACAGCTGTGCCAGAACTACGGCTTGCCCAAGGTCGTCCAGCCAGGTGCAAGTGGAGGAGTGGGGAATCAAACCCGGTTCTCCCAGATTAGAGTCCGCGCACTTAACCACTACACCAAACTGGCTCCCAGTATCTTCCTTTCTCCTCAACGGTAAATCAAAGCGGCTCCTTTCCTCCCTTTTATCCGCACAGCAGCCCCGTAAGGTAGCTTAGGCTGAGAGCGTGTAGCTGGCCCAAGGTCACCCAGTAGAGTGGTGGTGGTAGAAAGTGCCATCAAGTCGCCGCTGACTGATGGCAAACCCCTCACGGGGTTTTCAAGGCAAGAGATATTCAGAGGCAGCTTGCCATTGCCTGCCTCTGCATAGCAACACTGGGCTTCTTTCCTGGTCTCCCATCCAAGTACTAACCGTTGCTGACCTTACTTAGCTTCCGAGATCTAGATGAGATCAGGCTAGCCTGAGCCAACGAAGTCAGGGTGCCCAGCAGCAGGTAGGGAATCAAATCTGGTTCTCCCAGATCCTAGTCCAGTCCTCTAACCACTGTTTTGTTTTTCATCTGCCTGGAAACAATATACAAAATGCTGGGAATAAGATTTGCTTCTTCTTAACGTTAGCTTATATTGTATCCCCACTTTAATATGACTGCCTCTCCTGCATACCTGTGGCAAGGTCGTTGGATAAATATTAAGAATTGTATTCGTGAAAATTACCTGCTTGAAACTAGACTGCAGTTTCTTTGGCATTCCTTCTAACATGTGCTGAGACTATTATACATTTAATAGTTTTGTTTAGTAATTATTTCGAGGTTTAGAGATTTAGTAATAGGGTTATCACCATGATCTAATAAAGCATGCACTGAGAGCTGAAAGCAAGGCCTGGAGGGCTGGATTCAACCAGTTTCACCTCCCAAACAGCTAATTGCCAGGATATTATCTTTATGAACAAAAGGGGTGGGGCTGCAAATAAAAAAACCATTTTTTATTGAAAGATAAGTCAAATATACAGAAGAAACCAGGAAGCATAAACATTAATGCATTCAACACTATTACAACAAAGTGTAGCTCTATATAGCTCTCTCTATATAACTCTATATAGCTCAATGAACTACACCTGACTTAAGCCTTATACCCTTTGTTATGGTCCCTAGTATCCTACTATTAAGATGTGAGTATATCATTAAGATATAAGGGCTTTGTGAAAGAGTGCTCAGACCCTAAAATAAAGGCAAACTAAAGTCAGAAGAAGCAACTCATAAATGGAGCCATTCGGCATAGCCGACATGGGCTGGTAGAATGTCATTTTCTGTGAAGTAGGTTATTAATGCAAACCACTTTCGTACAAATTTGGACTGTGATCCTGAGTGCCCTCATGTGTGTGTTTCATATGTGCTAGCTCTTTTGTCCATCACATAATGATCCCAGCATTAATTCCGCCAGTGATGAAGCGATGGGGGTAGCGCCGATTTCCAAGAGGCTTCCTAGACAGATATAAAACTATAGAAGGACAAACTAAGAGGCTTCTGGATAAGATCAATGGCCCTTTGAGTCCAGCATCCTAGTTCGGCATGGGCCTTCACCAGCAACACAAAAGTTCTTGGGACCAAGCTAAAAAGGATGCAGCAGATTCCAGAAAGATCTCCTTTTTAAAAACGTCACGGCGACAGCATGGGTGGGGGGCTGCGAATCTGACAGGAATAGCAAAGGTGTCATTCCCCCCCCCCATTCCCCAACTCTGTTGTTGTTTTTCCTCCACAAGCGAAAAGATACAGTATCTTCTTTCCCTGGGTGGGGGGGGGGGAGTAGAATAATAGAAGCACAGAGTTGGAAGGGTCCATCCAGGCCATCTCCAACCTCCTGCTCAATGCAGGATCATCCTAAAGCATCCCTGACAAGTGTTTGTCCAGCCACTGCTTGAGGACTGACAGTGAGGGAAAGCTCACCACCCCCCTAGCTAGCTGGTTCCACTGTTGCACAACTCTTACTGTAAAAAATAAATAAATCCTAATATCCAGCCAGGACTTTTCCACCCGTAATTAAAACGCATCATTGAGAGTAGATTGAAGGTGATTTATCTAGATGGTGGCAAACCCCTCCTGTTGTGGCTCTGGTACAATTCAGTACTATCCAAAGTTTTTAAAAAAAAAATGGAGTCCAGTTTCACATATCTCCTCAGTCCTGTCTGCTTTATCCCTTAGAACTGCCCCTTTTGTTCCCAATGTCAGGTCTGAAATCCAGATGGATTAGAAACAAAGACTGAAATGTTTAACCTTGGGATTTTAAGGCTATACATTTCTTTACATATTTATGTGATTGACCACATCCCACTAGGATATCTGAATGCTTTGCTGATTTTTAGATTTCCCGCCTGCCTGCCTGCCTCCCTGCCTCCCTCCCTTCTTCTTTCCCTCCTTCCTTCCTTCCTTTCATTCTTCATCTTGAGGGGAAAAAATTGACAAAACATTAAAGAAAAAGTTGGAGACCTTAATATCTGTCCTTTTTAAATTTGAAATTTCCAAAATAATATCCGTTCCATTTCTCATGTTTGAATTGCATTTCACTGTAATTTAAACTTAATCTCCACCGAGCTGCTCCCAGATTTCATAATGGGATGAGTCGTGTCTATTCAGGTAAATAAACAAGCTGCGATTAGATCAGGGTAATTTCCAGGTGGGGAAGAAATGTCTCTGGGATCAGGTATTTTCCCCCTCCCAGCGATATTCGCAAAGTGAACAGTGGGTGCTAAAGAGAAGGCAGGAAAGAATAAATCAGGTGAAACTCAATACAGATTGTAGCTAGAGCTGAACGAGAAGTGAAAACTCTGCTAGAGGCTACATCTCTCAGAGCTGCCTGTTAACTAGATTCCTTTCGGCTCAAAGGTAAAACCTTTAAGAAAGTTCAGGTGCTTTGAAGTTGAAGTACAGCTTGCAATGACAAATGCATCCTTTTCTGGTGCTTTTTAATAGCTTACTGGTATTTTCTCTTCCCTCCCCAATTTGTGTAAACTCGACTTGATGCCAAAAATGGAGGGAAACAAAACAAAACACTTGAGACCTTTTCTCTTGTATCCGACTTTTATCTTGACCTTCCTCCAAAGAACTCATAGCAGTTAGGCCGCCAACTTCCAGGTGGACCCTGGAGATCTCCCTGAATTCCAACTGATCTCCAGGCTACAGAGATCAATTTCCTGGAGAAAATAGCTGCTTTGGCGGATGGACTCTATGGCATTATACCCTGCTGAGGTGTTTCCCATCCCCAAAGCCACCCTCCCCATGGCTCCACCTCCAAACTCTAGGAATTTCCCAACCCAGAGTTGGCAACCATACATACAAGGCTCTGCCCGACCCCTGTATTTGTCCTGAAACAACCCTGAGAGGTAGGCCAGGCTGAGAGAGAGACAGACATAACAAATGAAACTGGACTGGGATCACCCAGTGAGCTTCATGACTGAGTAAACTTGAACAGAGACTGGCAGCTCATTATCTGGTACTCTAACCACTACCCCACACTCCTTCTGAAAAGAATGATTTCCACATGTAGGGCTTCTTTATGCCTTCATTGGGTGGCTTTGGTTGTATTATGTTAACCTTAAATCTTAACTCTTATTGTGTAATCCCGGCATCACCTTTTTGTTGTTGTTCAGTCACACGGTTGAGTCCGACTCTTCGCGACCCCATGGACCATATCATCCCAGGCCCTCCTGTCCTCCGTCATCCTCCAGAGTTTGCTCAACTTCATGTTCGTTGCATCTATGACACTGTCTAACCATCTCATCCTTTGCTGTCCCCGTCTTCTTTCACCTTCAGTCTTTCCCAGCATCAGGGTCTTCTCCAGTGAGTGCTCCCTTCTCATTTGGTGGCCAAAGTCTCTGAGCTTCAGCTTCTGGACAAAATGAATGCTATGGGGAGACTATTTGCTCCACTGTGGTGCTAGATGAATGAAACCAGTAGCGTCTTTCAATCCTCTTGCAGTTTCCCCCAAAAACATATCTTTCCAGAAACAGCTGCCAAAACATTTTTTGTTTAACCCCCATCAGAAGAAAAACATTGGAAGTCCCTCAGATTATACAAATCACTATCGATATCCACCATATCTCCAATGCCTCCCCCTCAAGAATATTTTATGGTGCTCAAACATATTTAAATTAGGGCTGCAGTGTTTAGTTGGTTAGATTCATTGACTCAAAGCCTAATCTGGGAGAACCGGGTTTGAGTCCCCACTCCTCCACTTGCACCTGCTGATGTGACCTTGGGTCAGTCACAAGCTCTGGCACAGCTGTCCTTGAAAAAGAGCAGTTTGTGTCAGAGTTCTCTCAGCCCCACCCACCTCACAGGGTGTCTGTTGTGGGGAGGGGAAGGGAAAGGAGTTTGTAAGCCGCTCTGAGACTCCAAGTGAAGGGCGGGGTATAAATCCAATCTCTTCTTTTTGATCACCTAGAACAGGAGTCCCCAACCCCTGTTTTTGAGCCTGTGGGCACCTGTTGCCATGCAGCCACTTCAGATGGCAATATTATTTTTATTTTGTATTTATTTTTATTTCGTAGCAGCTGTTCGTAGATGTTACTAGCAGGCGTTTAACCACCTGCGCCACCGCTCCCTCTTAAGACTCTTTTAACATCACTGCCTTACTGGACTGTGAAGAAGCGTGTGCCAGGGCACTGGACAGAACTGTGGTCCTATGTGAAGTGCCTTGTTGCTGGACTATGGACTGTGGCCAAGGGAAACCTTGAGCCTAAGCATGCCAAGCCAGACAGCGGCCAGTGACTTCAGGAGACTTCTGCCCCTGCAGCCCTGCACCAGCGCAAGGACTGTAATGTAGCCCACCAGCCCTGGACTCCATGAACACAGAAACAGTAGCAGACCTGAGAAGGAAGCCACGCCTTGACAGACGACAGATGTACCTGCAAGCAACGATGGAAAAATCTTCTCTCCACCATGTAGCATCCCCTCCACCCCACCTTTGTGTGTTAGCTTCACCTGGAAAACTACACATTCCTCTTTCACCTGAGTCATTCTCAAACAAAAGACTGTAGCCCAGCTCAGGACAATAACAATGATTAAGCCCTCCTGCCAACCATCCAGATAATGCCCCTGTCAAGCATCGGATCATTAATGTCCAGTATCAACCCATTGCCGTGATTGGATACCTGCAACCTTTCCTTTGTCTCACCCCCTTCCTCAAGAGGTGTCACTCCCTGCCAACCATCATGGGAGCGGTGGCCCAGGAGGTTAAACGCCTGCATATAACATCTTGACAACCATGGAAAAATCTTCTCTCCACCATGTAGCATCCCCTCCTTCTCTCCACCATGTAGCATCCCCTAACACACCTTTGTATGTTAGCTTCACCTGGAAAACTATACATTCCTCTTTCACCTGAGTCATTCTCAACAAAAGACTGTAGCCCAGCTCAGGACAATAACAGTGATTAAGCCTTCCTGCCAACCATCCAGATAATGCCCCTGTCAAGCATCGGATCATTAATGTCCAGTATCAACCCATTGCCGTGATTGGATACCTGCAACCTTTCCTTTGTCTCACCCCCTTCCTCAAGAGGTGTCACTCCCTGCCAACCATCATGTCTAAATTGTCTTTTGTATTGCCCTGTGCTAGTATTGTGTTAGTTTCAAACGTCCTGGGAACAAGTGACCACATGGCCTCAGGTCACAAATTTGGCTATTTAAGGAGAGCCCTGTGCCTTTGCTTTCTCTCTCTTGCACCTGAGCTTCCTAATCCCACCCCACCTTTAGGTTCCATCCCTGATCCGTTTGGAATCACTCCACGTGTATTGCTGGCCAGTACACGATCAATTCCCTAGCTCTCACTTCCCTTCTTACTCGCTACAAGGGCTACTCATCTCATTGGACACCCCTCAACAATACTCCTCCTGCTAATGCAAATGTCCTCGTCTTTTCAACCCTAATTTCCTAGTTCTGTATTGTGTGTGTGAATGCTTGATTATTGTTTGTATGCTTGAGAATTTATTAGTAAAACACCGACTATTTCATCTACCTGGTCTCTTCCTCATCTATTCTTGGGTCCTGGGAATTCTGACTCCCATATGGGTTATGGTCCCATATTTTATGCCTATTGCCATCTAAGATTCATAATTCCCCAAGTTTATTAATAAAAATAAGGCAATTTGGCTAACACACCCACTCCTCATTCTTAAAATTCCCAAAATGCCTGCTGGCTTAATGAAATTGGAGGCCCCTGTTCTAGTATAGTCCAAACTCTAGCAAAGCTATTGTCAAATAGATCACTTTGTTCAACCTTTATAAAGCTGATCAGTCAACTTCCAGGTTTTATTGTCTGACTGGAGTCAAACCTGGAGATAGAAGCTTCTTTATATTAGACTATATATATTAGTGTCTTTATGTTTAGTCTATAACTTTATGATAACTCTATAACTTTATTCTACACCTTAAAGTTACATCTCTGTTTTGGACTTTGTATGCATCCTGCAAATGTACCTATTTGTGTATAAATCCATTTTCTGAGCTACACAACTGGGATGTATTAGATTGACAGAGCCAGTGTGGAGTTTGACCATTCAAGAAGGGGTCAGTTTGCGCACTAGAACACATGTCCGACATAAATTTGGACAATAAAACGGCTCTCAAGTATAGAGTAGACCATCCCAACACTACATCACTCTACACCACTCATCATCACCAATCATCCAAAAATAAGGATCTAATTATAAAATAGTTAGATTCGAGTCCCATAGCACTTCAGAAACCAACAAGAGTTTGGGGGTATGACGTTTCAAGGGTCAACGTTCCCATCCTCTGAAAAGCTCATACTCTGAAAATCTTGTTGGTCTCTGACTCAAATCCAGTTGTTCTACTGCAGACCAACATGGCTAAACTCCGAAATTACAAAATAGGAATCTCAAACAAGATCATTTTTATTGGACTATGCTGATAAGGTGCTCTGGCCTGGATGGCCCATGCAAACCCGATCTCATCAGATCTCGGAAGCTAAGCAGTGTTGGCCCTGGTTAGCTTTTCGATGGGCGACCATCTAAGAATATACAGAGGAAGACACTGGCAAACCCCCTCTGCTAGTCCCCTGCCTGGAAAACACTAAGGGGTCACCATCAGTGTTCCCTCTAAGCTGAGTTAGTGTGAGCTAGCTCACAGTTTTTTAGCCTCCGGCTCACACGTTTTTGTCTTGGCTCAGGAAGGAGGGCTCCAGAGCAAGCTAATTTATGCAGCAGCCAAATCACTCGCTCACAACTTTAATGCCAGTAGCTCACAAAGTAGAATTTTTGCTCACAAGACTCCACAGCTTAGAGGGAGCATTGGTAACCATAAGTCAGGTGCGACTTGACGGCACTTTACACACACCCATGTTGCTAAAGTGTGCAAGCTCTTTCAGACCATTAAAACCATGATTACCTGACCATGTCCAGTCCACCTTTGTGACCAACACAAGAACCATTCTCTCAATAAATTATATGTTCGGAATGTCACTTCACTGAATATCATATATATTTCCAAAGATCTGTGGACGTTTCTCTGGTTACCTATCCAAAAACGGAAAGTGCATTTTGAGTTAACCTTAATTTTGAGCACTGACCACAGGATTTCATTCCTGGATTCCTAACTTCTTAAGGGATCTGGGAACAAAGCCAGCCAGCTTTCAGCTTTAATTACCAAAGGATCTTCAAGAAGAGGAGCCAACAGTGGCTGAAGCCTAATCTTTCACAACCATCTGCTCTTCCCACCCCAGTTCAGTTTCCCCTACTGAGCAGGTCAGTGCGCTTTCTTTTTGGCGATAAGAGAAATAGATTACTCCACCCTCAACAGGCTGACATTTGGCTCTCTGAACGGATAGGCAGAAAAAATTATCCGCCCGGCCCCTGTAGGCTGGAAAGCAGAAACATCTGTTGCTGGCATCTCAGCATAGTTTGGGGAACAAAATGGAGACACGGATTTGAATGACCCTTCTTTCACAGTAGGCATCGGCCATGAGAGCTGGACACAGAACACTTTTTTAGAGGCCTTGGAAGACCAAAGCCAACCAAGGAAGAGCACAGGACGCTATAAAGAGGAGGGCTGTATGTTTCTAAGTGAGCCCATTTGTTCCCTTTTTAATGAGAACAGCATTATGAACACAGGGCGGGTGAGGCAGAGATGCTCTGCCAGGCGTTTGGTTGAGGACAGCGGTGGTTCAGTCTCGGCACTCCCACTTTCCATTCCCCCCCCCCGTTTACGATGCGATAGTGGCGCGGGTAGGACTTTAGCGCCATCTGCAAGCAATTCATCAGATTGTTATGTTTTTATTGTTATGTTTTTATTGCCTATGTAAATTTTAATTTGTTTTATTGATGTTTTATATGACTGTATCGCACACTGCCCTGAGCCTGGTTTCACCAGGGAGGGCGGCGGGTAAATTTAATTTAATTAATAAATAAATGAAAGCCAGTGAGGACATTGAGGCTGAACATTTTGTCAAAAAGCAGCTTGATGTCCTTGTGAATGAGCCATCGGTGCTCTTTTTAGAGTATTGTCTGTTTCTGGAATATTAGCAAGCTAAATTGGAACTAAATACCCCTTCCTCTCCCCGCAACAGACACCCTGTGAGGTAGGCAAGGCTGAGAGAGCTCTGAGAGAACAGTGATTGACCCAAGGTCACCCAGCTGGCTTCATGTGGAGGAGGGGGGATTCAAACCCAGTTCTCCGGATTAGAATCCACCGCTCTTAACCACTACACCAAGCTTAGGTTGCCAACCTCCACGTGGGGCCTGGAGAATTCCCAGAATTAGACCTGGTCTCCAGACAACACAGATCCAGACCACAGAGATCAAGTTCTGGGGACAGATTCTGTATCAAATGATTTTATTTATTTGTTTGTTCATTTAATTCATTTTGTACCCTGCATACACAAAGCAGCTTACATTGTTCTCCTGTCCTCCACTTTATCCTCACAACAACCTATGAGGTAGGTTAGACTGAGAGCGTGACTGGCCCATGGTCTGCTAGCAAGCTCCTGTGGCATGAGTCAGGATTCAAACCTGGGTCTCCCAGCTACTAGTCTGACTCTCCTAATCACTCCACCGCCCATTGCAAATGGTGCTGTAATGTATCCAGTCCAGACCGCGTGGCCGGCTTGGGCTCCACGCGGTCAGGCACAAACGTCGAGCTTCGCTCCAAGAAACAACGGACTATGCGGATCCTAGCCCACTCCAATCAGGGGTGCCCAGCCGAGAGCCTATGAGACTCTCGGCCACTGTAAATAACCTATTGGAAAGTGAGGGGGTGTTTTGGGTGGCGGTTTCTTGGGGAATGTAAGCCGGCCTGCGAGCCGGCCAAAGTCGTCTTGTTCCTGATCGAATAAAGTACGCTCTGCTGAAATCACTCTCCATCTGCGTACTTTTCAGGTGCTTTGATGGGGGGGGAGGCACACCTAAGATCATTCTGAATTTTTAATTCTACAGTTATAGTGTTCTGTGTATTCAAGGTAGGCCTGACCTGGATGGCCCAGGCTACTCCAGTCTCATCAGATCTCGGGGGCTAAGCAGGGTCAGGCCTGGTTGGTGCTTGGATGGGAGAGCACCAAGGAAGTCCAGCGTTGCTATGTGGGGGAGGGCCAGGGCAAACCACCTCTGAACATCTCTCACCTTGAAAACCCTGCAGGGTCGCCGTAGGTCAGTTGTGACTTGGCAGCAAAAAAAAAAATCAAGGCAGAAAAAGTAGGATCTGATGGAAAGGGCGGGAGGGGGGGAGCTTAACCCTTCCGCCACTGGCCATTTACTGCTTCTTCTACTTCCCCCTTCCAAGAGTGATGGTTTACCATTCCCTCGTTTGAAATCCTGTGCTAGAGTTTGGGAGGGGAAGCATCAGAGGTGATCTTGAGCAGGAAAGCAGCCAGCGAGGAAAATGATTACAAACCCACTTCCGTCCTGCTGCTCCTCTGCTCACAACTCTCTCCCCAAAATAAAAACAAACAGCAGTCATCTGTGCTTCCTTGCCTCATTACATTTGCACAAAGGTGAATGATGTAAGCTACGTCTCAAAAAGGTGCTGGATCATTTGGAAAAAAAAAATAACTGTTTCAAGATATAGAAGAGCTTTTATCCCTGGATGTCTAAATGTACTACCCTCAGTGGTTACTAGCAGAAGTTATGTAAAGCAACCATATTTAGTGAGGTTATGCCCCTGTGGCAGTGGGAAAATAGAGAGCATAGATCATGTCTTCCTTGATTGCTGCCTGTACCCATTCAGAGTTAGGATTTCTCCACCATCCTATATATTGTATAGACCCTGGTTTTATCTACTAGTGTGTATCGGACTTTTAAAGTTGGTTTTATATTGTGAATGTACGTTATCCTGTTGTAAGCCGCCCTGAGCCCTACTTTAGGGAAGGGCGGCCAAGTAAATCCAATTTAATAAATAAATAAATAAATAAAACAGGGTTGCCAGGTCTACTTACCCAGCTGGCGGAGGTGGGAGGGAGTTTTCCGGGAGTGGGGAGGGTGGGGCAATGTCGCTGTGCGCAACATTGTCAGTACATGGCAACTCTCTAGGATTTTGGTCAAAACTCTATGGTTACCATAGAGTTTTGGCCAAAATGCTAGAGCGTCGCCGCATGACGTGCCCGGTGTGATGATGTCACTTCCATGTGATGTCAACATGCCAACAACATCAACGTGGGAGGGGGCTGTTCAGGGGTGGGGCTTCCCCTGCCAGCCAGCTTGCCAGTGGTGGATTGGAGCCCCTGAAATCATGGGAACCCCCACCCCAACCGGGAGTCTGGCAACCCTAGTTCAGAGTAGAGAAATGAGTTGATTATCTCCCATGAAGGTGTGTCTTCTGTGTCACCCCCTTCTAGGGTGACAGGAATTCTGAGCAACAAAAAAAAAGTCACTCTGGTCATAGCCAAATTATTTTCAGTTGTTGTGGCTCATCATACAGCTATTCAGAACTGATAGGCTGATGGAATAGTAATTTCATCATCATCATCTAAGATGCTTTGGGTCCCCATTGAGGAAAAAGGCAGGGCATCAATGAAGTAAACAGATAAATACTGTGTAGTTTTCTATTTAAAGAAAATCTGGACATGAATTGTATAAATAAGAACATAAGAACCCCTTCAGTCATCTTTTCTCCAAGCTAAAGAGCCCTAAGCGCTTTAACCTTTCCTCATAGGGAAAGTGTTCCAACCCTTTTATCATTCTAGTTGACCTTTTCTGCACTTTTTCCAAAGCTATAATATCCTTTTTAAGGTGTGGTGACCAGAACTGCACACAGTATTCCAAATGAGGTCTCACCATTGATTTATATAGGGGCATTATGATATTGGCTGATCTGTTTTCAATACCCTTCCTAATAATCCCCAGCATAGCATTGGCCTTCTTTATTGCAGTCACACACTGTCTCGACATTTTCAGTGAGTTATCCACTACAACTCCAAGATCTCTCTCTTGATCAGTCTCTGCCAGTTCAGACCCCATCAACGTGTATTTATAGTTAGGATTTTTGGCTCCAATGTGCATCACCTTGCACTTGGCCACATTGAACCCCATTTGCCATGTTGACGCCCACTCGCCCAAAATTGACAGATCCCTTTGGAGTGCCTCACAATCCTCACTGGTTTTCACCACCCTGAACAACTTTGTATCATCCGCAAATTTAGCCACTTCACTGCTTACTCCCAACTCCAAATAATTAATGAACAAGTTAAAAAGCAGTGGACCAAGTACTGATCCCTGCGGTACCCCACTGCTTACCACCCTCCACTGAGAAAATTGCCCACCTACACTCACTCTCTGTTTTCTATGAACTAGCCAGTTTTTGATCCATAAAAGGACTTGTCCTTCTATCCCATGATTTTTGAGCTTACTTAGGAGCCTTTGATGAGGAACTTTATCAAAAGCTTTCTGGAAGTCAAGGTAAACAATATCTATTGGATCCCCCTTGTCCACATGTTTGTTCACCCCCTCAAAGAACACTAACAGGTTAGTGAGACAAGATCTTCCCTTACAGAAACCGTGCTGAGTCTGCCTCAATAGGTTTTGTTCATCTATGTGCCTACTAATTCTTTCCTTAATAATGGTTTCCACCAATTTACCCGGTATCGACGTCAGACTGACTGGCCTGTAATTTCCCGGATCTCCTCTGGAACCCTTTTTAAAGATGGGAGTGACATTAGCTACCTTCCAGTCCTCAGGAATGGAGGCAGATGAATCTAGCAATGAATCAGTTGCTATCGTGAAAGGAAATTTAGGAATATCTGTTTTAGAAAAAACAAAACAAATCCTATCTCTCTGAGTCTTCATGTACGTTAGATGTTTTTTTGTTGTGCTTCTACAGGATGACATAATTCTGTTGGTCAGATGTCATGCCCAAAGCCATTAAGGTCAATGCTAGCTTCTTCTGTTTCCCCCCCTAGGGCTTCTTTGACATCTCCAGCAACTTAATCTAGGTCAGCACGCACCTGCTGTAAGAAGGATATTTTCTGAGTAATGATTTGGTGTTTTCGAGGCTCGTCAAACTATACACTATACGTACAAGCAAAACAAATCATTGTAAGGTATTGTGATTATAAACATTTTTTAATAGATGTAATATATCCCAACTGCTCAATAGTTACATTTGAAAGTCAATCAATTTCAAGGTGATGGGAAACATCATATGCCATTTTAATTAGTAATTAATGATTTGCCTGTAGCATTTGAATTCAGGGCACTAATGAAGGGAAGCTGCAATCGAAACCACATGTCCCCTCAGCTCTTTGCTGAATTTAGCCTTGCAAACAGTGGTATGGATATGGCCAGGGGTCGTTTCGTAGAAAAAGAGCTAGGGTAACTCATTACCATAACTCATTAGCATATGCCACACCCCCTGAAATCACCGGAAGTGTGTCATGAGGCCACACCCCTGACATCACCGGAAGTGTGTCATAAGGCGACACCCACCACTCAGTTAGTCTTAGTCTTAAAGGTTAGTCTTAAAGGTGCTATTTGAACTCTTGGATTATTTTGCAGCAACAGACTAACACA
>NW_015170444.1:38840-41637 GCF_001447785.1 Gekko japonicus
TGATGGACCTCTGCTCCATATGTTTATCAAATTCCCTCTTGAAGCCATCCATGCTTGTAGCCTCCACCACCCCCTGTGGCAGTGAATTCCATGTGCTAATCACTCTTTGGGTGAAGAAACAACTGCCCATACACATGCCTTCTCCATTGTAGCCCCCACCTTATGAAAGACCTGCCTGGGAGTGTCCAGAAAGCTCCCTCTCTTCTGACTTTCCACAAACTATGCAAAACTGAACTATTCAAGATGAGCTTTCAAACGCAGGCAATAGGGTAGCACTGCTACAAAATGATGCACAAAGCTGCTTGGACAAATGATTAGGGATTGCAGGATGTCCTACTGTGCCTATCTTGCTGTAACTTGTCCTGTATCTGTCCTAGAACAGATGGACTCACATTCTAGCTGTATCCGAAGAAGTGAGCAGTGACTCACAAAAGCTCATACCCTGCCACAAATGTTGTTAGTCTTTAAGGTGCTCCTGGACTCTTGCTCTTTTCTGCTGCTACAGACAGATTAACACGGCTACCCATCTTGATCTATCTTCATGAGCAGTAGTGTGTTTTTTTGACACAAAGGGACAAATGATATCAAAATGGTGGATGATATCATAGGAGCCATTTTAAAAAAAAAAAAAACCATGCTGAACCACCTACATTGCACCTGGCTTTCAAGGAACTCAGAGCAGCAGATACGGACATAAACTTTAAATTTGCTTTATTCTTCTGATGCTTTTTCAGCCAACAGAATTTGTGTTTCATTTTCCTTTTATGCTGCATTTTCTTTCTTTGCTTTGCTCTGTGGCTTTTTTAATTTTATGATTCTTTATGATTCTGTTACAAGTGCGTGTCCTATTTTGCACCCTTCTCTGTTGTGTATATGTGTGTGTGTGTGTGTGTGTGTATTTTAAAAACCAAACATGCAGCATTGTTTTGCAAAATCTTCCCATTTAGAGTTTTTTTAAAAAAAACTATACCAGCTTTTTGTCAAGCAGTCTTGTCGATATTCTCGTTTGCAATGAAAAACCAAGTTCAATTTTAAAGGAACATTTCCTTACAAGAAATCTATTTGAAATAAATACAGTTGATCTTCTTCTTTAGATCTTTTAACACTCCATACTTTGGACTCGGTGCTTGAGGCATTAAATAGAAACCTATCCGTTTCTTTCTAAATCCTGCCCTTCCCTTAAAGAGACATCAACAAAAACCTTGACAGCAAGAAACAGGAGTATATTGGTGTTATACTGCAGGTATATGGTGTGTGTGTGCATACATTACATAAATAAGGAGCAAAGCAACGGAGGGGAGGGAGGAGGACCAGCTATTATAGGACCTTGCTTCACTAAAAAAAGGATGCATGTCAAAAAATATTATGACTCTTCTTGAGAGGAACATGGAGTCAAATCCAATAGACAAAATGCTAAAAGAAACTGATTAGCTGGTAATGGTGAAAGCACCATGAAAGAGAGAGAACTGGAAAGTGGAAGGAGAGAACTCTCTCTAAGCAGGAGACATGGGAGGGATGTGTAACTTCCTCACTCCCTAACTGGGCAGACATGAGTGCTTGTAAGTCCCATTTCTCCACAGATGATTCCCAATTGCTGGTTAAAAATGTTAATATTATTTTTCAGATAAGAAATCCCAGAAAAGAAATCAGTGTGGAATCTTCACATCTTCTAATCATTTACTTGGTACATCAAAACAAGACATCTTTATTTTCCATTTGTTAAGAGGAATTATTTTCTGTTCAGGTTTTGCTGTAGAATGAAGAGGGGAAATTTGGGCAATACCAAACTCAACCTCATCTCACGACCATTGTTGTTGGTAAATTTTATGGATGAGTAGTCTGACAGGCTGATAATCTGTTTGCCCCCTAAAAATGAGAAAACTCCAGTACCTTCAAAAGGAGTAAAGGATTGCCTGAGGGGTATTTTTAATTAAAAATTGTATAACCTCTGTGAAACACATGCAGTTTTTGCTCAACACAAGCACTTTGGGGAAACCTAATTCTAAACACAGATCTGCAGCAGTTACAATTATTCTAAGGGGACTGATGGTGGAATCACAACATGCTGGTTTGTTAATGTCAACACAGAGAAAAAGATTTCTGACGATCCTACGTGTGTCACCCTGAGCTCTTTGGAGGAGGAAATCTAATAAGTACATTTCAGGTGTATTGTTCAATGGAACCCTGTTCTCTCAGAGTTTGTGCTGCAATTGTTGATACTGTGAAGTGGCTGTGCTGCAATTTTTTAGTTATTTATAATATTTCCTTCGTGTTAGATGATGTTCAAAGTGGTTTACACTAAAACTATAGAACGGATTCTTAATTTACAAAAATAAAAAGCAAAACTAAGACTAAAACCAAGCATTAAAAAAAATTCTAAACTCCCTCACTTTCCTACCAACAACCTTATTCTGTTAACATTTCTGTTCCAAAAATTTAAAGTCTTCAATTGATGCCAGAAATTCTAGAGTGAGGGAGGCCATACACAGCTCTTGGGGAAGAGTGCCGAAGTCTAAGGACACTTCTGCAGACTAACACCAGACATACCTTAGGCAATGTAGGTTCCTGTAGCAGCATCCTCTCTGATGACAAGCAGTGATGAGTGGTCCTTCAGATAATTTGAATTCCAATTCTTCAGGTTGTTGGATCCCCAAGCATCGAGAATAAATCCACGTTTTCAAGAAAAGCAAAATTTATTTCAAAGCGTTGAAGACATACTCAAACACGTTCTTTGTTAGAACTGGGGATACACAGGTAGGGCAAGCATAATAAAGGAACTTCAAATAGACACAGATCC
>NW_015170444.1:41851-42569 GCF_001447785.1 Gekko japonicus
TCAAGATATAAAGACACAGCACAGTGCAGTTAACGCTCGCCTTAACATAACGAAACCTTCACTAAGGAATGTATTATTCTTCGATTTTCTAATCTTCTAACGCTACATGAATTCAAGGTTATACCCCTCATATCCCAAAATCCTATGGCTTTCAGCAAGTTTTTGAGATTAGAAAAATAGTAGTTATTCAAATGTTCATAACAAATACTGTATTAATTGTGAATCTAACCAATCTTTCAATTTTCTGTTAAAATCGAAGTAGTTATAACTTATCTTAATGGTTGTATGAATTGCAAGACTTCAATAAAAAATTGTTGAGAAAAAAAAAATTCTGTTAAAATTTCTGTTCCAAAAATTTAAAGTCTTTAATTGATGCCATAAGTTCTAGAGTGAGGGAGGCCATACACAGCCGAAGAGTGCCGAAGTCTAAGGACACTTAGCTAAAGACACTTCTGCAGACTAACACCAGACATACCTTAGGCCATGTAGGTTCTTGTAGCAGCATCCTCTCTGATGGCAAGCACTGATGAGTGGTCCTTCAGATAATTTGGACTCCAATTCTTCAGGTCTTCTTAAAAGTCAAAACAGTACTTTGTGTTGGGCCTGGAAACAAACTGTGATTTAGGACAGCACTGGTATCATGGGCTGGTTGTGGCAATCCCCAGTAAACTGCCGTTTGCTTAACCAGTTGAAGCTTCCACATCGTCTTCAAAAGCAG
>NW_015170445.1:0-15033 GCF_001447785.1 Gekko japonicus
ACTATCCTAGAATCGCAGAGTTGGAAGGGACCATATAGGCCTTCTAGTCCAACCCCCTGCTCGATGCAGGATCAGCGTAGTGCATCCCTGACAGGCGTTCATCCAGCCGCTGCTTAAAGACTGCCAGGGAGGGGGAACTCACCACCTCCCCAGGCACCTGATTCCACTGTCGCACAACTCTTACTGTAAAAAAGTTTTTCCTAAGATCCAGCCAGTACCTTCCTGCCCTCAATTTAAACCCATTTTTGCGAGTCCTCTCCTCTGCTGCCAAGAGGAACAGCTCCCTGCCCTCCTCTAAGTGACAGCCCTTCAAATACTTAGAGAGGGCAATCCTGTCGTCCCCCCCCAACCTCCTCTTCTCCAGACTGAACATCCCCAAGTCCCTCAGCCTTTCCTCACAGGGCTTGTCCTCCAGGCCCCCGATCATCCTCATCGCTCTCTTCTGCATCCGCTCGATTCCGTCCACATCGTTTTTGAAGTGGGGCCTCCAGAACTGCACAGAAGACTCCAGGTGCGGCCTAACCAATGCAGTGTACAGCAGGACTATGACATCTTGCGATTTGGATGTTAGGCCTCTGTTGATACACCCCAAGATCACATTAGCTTTTTCTGTCGCCGCATCACACTGGCTGCTCAGTCCACCCGTACCCCAAGATCTTGCTCACACACACTGCTAACCAGAAGCGTATCCCCCATCCAGTACGCATGTTCCTCATTTTTGTTACCCAGATGTAGAACTCGGCACTTATCCTTGTTAAACTGTGTCTTGTTTCACATCCGCCCACCAGATTTCTCGTAAGGCCTTACAGGGAAAAAAAAGAACCAGGGCTTTCCTTGCTTTGATGGGGGAAAGTGAAAGTTGCCTTACACAGGAAGTTCAACAGGCTTCACAGACAGACACGCGTCACCCCACGGTTTTCCCCCAAATAGAAAAGAGGCAACAAAACTTAGTCAGACCACTTCGGGAGCTGGCCCTCTCCTGTTTCCAAGAAAAAGAAAGTAGAAAACTGGGCTTGTCAGCATCTTGCACAGGTACACACATGATAGGCTTTCTTCCCGAAAGACTGGCACCTGAAGAGTCAAAGGCTCACCGTCTGGGGGAGTTTGATAAGGTCACGTCTGTGACAATTGCTGCCTTCTTTCCGTCCCAGATCTCCAGTGACGTAAGCCTGAGAGCAGATGATTTTTTTTTTTTTTTGAGAAGGCTGAAATTGGGTTGAAACCGGTTTTTACGTCCCAGGCTTCATCTACATGGGGAGAGTTCTGCCGTTGGCATTCGTTGGCACCACAAAGGCTCAGCAGCGCCAGAGAGTTTTATGACTTTTTTTTAAAAGGTAATTGCTTTAGCCTTCACTTGAACGGCCCAGGGCAGCCCAATCTCGTCAGATCTCGGAAGCTAAGCAGGGTCGGCCCTGGTTAGGATAGGGTTGCCAATCCCCAGTTGGGGGCAGGGGCTTCCCTGGTTTGAAGGCCCTCCCCTGCTTCAGGGTTATCAGAAAGCGCAGCCCAATCTCGTCAGATCTCGGAAGCTAAGCAGGGTCGGCCCTGGTTAGGATAGGGTTGCCAATCCCCAGTTGGGGGCAGGGGCTTCCCTGGTTTGAAGGCCCTCCCCTGCTTCAGGGTTATCAGAAAGCGGGGGGGGGATGTCTGCTGGGCACTCCATTATATCCCATGGAGTCTGGTCCCCATAAGGTATAATGGAGAATCAGGGGCGGCCCCAGCTTATTTTGCACCCTAGGCGAGGATCCCTTCTGGCGCCCCCCATGCGCCGCCCCCTCCCCCTGTGCATTGCCCCCCTCACTTGGGTGCTGCCGCCGGTGGCCAGAGGATTTCTGCACCGACTGACCCACTTTGCCCGGCTTCTGCCTCACCCAGCTGCCCAGCGCCTTTCACGGCCCCTGCCGGTGGAGCCTCCCACGGGCTGGCAGGTCACAGGAATGGGCTGTGCTGGGTAGGGGGGCTTTTGGTGGGGGGGCCGGGTGCAGTTTGGCGCCCCTAGGGGCCGGCTCGCTCTAGGCGCATGCCTAGTTCGCCTAGTGAGCGAGCCGGCCCTGTGGAGAATCGATCCATGGGGATCTGGGGCTCAGGGGGAGGCTGTTGTTTGAGGCAGAGGGACCAAATTTTCAGCATAGCATCTGGTGCCTCTCCTAAACAAAAATCTCCCATGTTTCAAAAAGATTGGACTAGGGGGTCCAATTCTATGAGCCCCAAAAGAAGATGCCCCCATCCTCTGTTGTTTCCAATGGAAGGCAGGCGTTTAAAATGAACGTGGTGCCTTTACATGTGACGGCCAGGACTCCCTTTGGAGTTCAATCATGCTTCTTGCCTCCCCTCTCCCAGAGGCTCCTGGAAAGTCCCCTGCCGGCTTGTCAGACTCACCTGGCAACCCTAAACGGCACCAGTGTGTGTGGCTTGGGTGGAGAGTAAGTTGAGAGCAACCACTGAGTTAGAAGCACAGGCTCCTACCTGGAATCACAGGGACCTTTTGGATATGGGACTGGCTTTCGAGCAAGGGAACCTTTACCTTTAGGATGAAATAATGATACACTATGCACTTTACTCAATGATGATTATAAATAGAACACATTAGTTTGTTATAAGGATTCTGCAGTGTGTATTTATTTGTTGCTAGATTCTCCTCACACTGCAGCTCGGGTTGCTTCAGCCTCCAGGTGGGGCCTGGAGATCTCCCGCTTTTACAACCGTTGTCCAGCCGACAGAGATCAGCTCCCCTGGAGAAAACGGCCGCTTTGTGGCATCGTACCCTGCTGAGGCCCCTCCCCTCCCCAAAACCCGCCCTCTCCTGGCTCCACCCCCCAAAGTCTCCAGATATTTTCCCACCCAGACCTGGCAACCCCAGTTTGGGGCTGCGTTCTTTCAGGAAAGATCATCGCAAACCAGGTTCGGGAAAGAGCATGGCAAAGGCAGCAGAAACCTGGAAAGCGGGCCCTTAGAGGGAAACGTCCTGCGGATGCTTCCCAAAAGAGTTCTCCAGCTTGTAAGGAAAGGTAGAGAAAATACCTTTTAGGGAACGGCCCCTCTGTCACCTCTCCTCGAACAGGTTTTTAAAAAACAGGACTCAAAACAGTGAGATATGAAACCTGCGCATCTCAATCGAAAACAAGTTGTCCCCTCCCTGAATTTAAACTTCTGCTAAAAAAACAGTTAAGCCCTCAACAAAGGATTTGGTATCTAAATTGTATAAAGGGTGACTAGACAGAGCATGTGCAAATCTGAAGTTCTGGCAAGTTGATTGCAATGCTCCCTCTCATGGCTATTTTTGGGCAGGAACGGAGTTCCGGCTGGCTCCTGAGTTGGCCACGCCCAGCAGGAACTCATTAGCATAATAGGCCACACCCAACAGCAGAAACTCATTAGGACTTGCTACAGTAGGGGTGTGTGGCCTAACATGCAAAGGAGTTCCTGCTACAAAAAAAGCCCTTTGAAAACAAAGTAAACAGAATAAGAAGCAAAAGGTGGGTGGGGCTGGATGACCACACTTCTGGTAACATGGGGTGTGTGGCCTAATAGGCTAATGAGCTCTGCTGTCAGGGGTGTGGCTTAATATGCTAATGAGTTTCTGATGTTGGGTGTGGCCTATTATGCTAATGAGTTCCTGCTGGGCCTTTTCTACAAAAAGAGCCCTGCTCCCTCTAAGCTGTTGTTGTGTACTGGGTTCAATGCGTAGTGAAGACAGACGCTGAGTGATTAGCAGCCCATACTTTACTGGCACACAACACAACAACAACAAACGGTTGAATGACCAACTATATACAGTCCCCGGGTGCCACCCATAGGTCCCATTGGTGGGTTTGAACTTCCCGCCACAGTTCCTATAGGTGTTGACTAGGAGTCTCAGGATCCTAGTCCCCATTGTTCTTTTGGAGCCAAGTTCTGGTCACATACTGCCGGCACCTAGTGGCAGTCTGCAGACATAACAGCTGTGGAGTCTTGTGAGCAAAACGTCTACCTGGTGAGCGACTGGCATTAAAGTTGTGAGCGAGCGATTTGGCTACTGCATAAATTAGTTTGCTCTGGAGCCATCCCTTCCTGAGCTGAGAGAAAAATGTGTGAGCTGGGGGCTAAAAAACTGAGCTAGCTCACACGAACTCAGCTTGGAGGGAACATGGGTTGATTGTCAACAAAGAATACGACAGGATGACTGGGATAAAATCTGGGATACCCCTTGTTTCACCTCTAAAATTTTCAAGGTCAGGTTCCAAGCACTGAAAATGGCTACACACCGGTAAAGGTAAAAGTTCCCTTGCTCGAAAGCCAGTCGAATCCGACTCTAGGGTTGCGGTGCTCATCTCCGTTTCAAAGCCGAAGAGCCAGCGCTGTCCGAAGACGTTTCCGTGGTCATGTGGCCGGCATGACTAAACACCAAGGCGCATGGAACGCTGTTACCTTCCCACCGAAGTGGTCCCTATTTATCTACTTGTAATTTCTTGCTTTCAAACTCCTAGGTTGGCAGGAGCTAGAACTAGAGACGGGAGCTCACTCCGTCATGCGGCAACTCGGGTCTTGAACTGCTGACCTACTGACCTTCCACAGCCTGCAGTTCAGCGTCTTAACCACTTGAGCCACCGCAGCTCCACCACACCGGTACTATACCCCAAAACAACTATTCAATATGAAAGTTGCTAAGAACTATAGCTGCTGCAAAAATTGTTGCCAGGATGGTGACTTTCTACACTCTTGGTGGCTGTGTCCTAGCGTCAATGCTTTCTGGAATCTCATTGTAAACTAAATTAAGACAATCACGGGGGAATCCCCCTTCTTCCCAGAAACAGCGCTTCTGGGTTGGCGGCCAGGTGCCCTCTCTCATGAAACGAAAGCAGAAAGAATCACGTATTATTGGCAACAGCAAGATTAGCGTTAGCTGCACATTGGAAAAGGGGTACATTACCCCTCCATACAAGCCTGGAGATCATGTCTATGGGAATATTTCCTTTGGGGTAAGCTTTCTACATTTAGATCTAGTATACAGACAGAATGAAGTCAAGAGAAGTTTCTTGCCCTTTGGTTCCCAATAATTTCTTATCTAACTAGAAATGATGTTCTTCCCCCCAAACAAATTTTATCGTGATTTTATTTACTTTTGACTCGCCTGATTTATAGGAGCACTATGTATTGGTTTTTTGGTTTTTTGCACAGAACAGCATAGGCAGTAATGTGCTGTCAAGCCAGAAAGCAATAGAACATTTTTAAAATGTTCAAAAGATTCTTTTTGTGTGTGTATGTGGTTGTGGCGCGTTGTTCTAGTTTGCATTATGGTAGATTGATAGAGCTGGGCTTAAATCGTCGGGGTGGAGGGTGGGGTTGACCTTTGTGGGATTCCACCCAGGTCACAATTCGGCAGAGAGCATCTCCTTTCAGAAACTCCACTGACATGAACAGAAACAGTAGAAAAGAGCAAGAGAGTCCAGTATCTCCTTCAAGACGAACAAGATTGGTTGCAGGGGAGGAGCCTTCGGGAGTCACACTGCTCACTTCTTCGGATACCATCTGAAGTAGTGAGCAGTGACTCAGGAAAGCTCCTCCCCTGCCACCAATTTTGTTAGTCTTGAAGGTGCTCCTGGAGTCTTGCTCTTTCCTCCTGCTACAGACAGACTAACACGGCTGCCCATCTTGATCTATCTGAAGAAGTGAGCAGTGCCTCACGAAAGCTCCCTCCCTTGCCACAAATGTTGTTAGTCTTGAAGATGCTACTGGACTCTTGCTCTTTGACGTCTGAAGAAGTGAGCCGTGACTCACGAAAGCTCACACCCTGCCACAAATTTTGTTAGTCTTTAAGGTGCCACTGGACTCTTGCTCTTTGGTGTCTGAAGAAGTGAGCAGCGACTCACAAAAGCTTCTACACTGCGACATGTTTTGTTAGTCTTTAAGATGCTACTTATTGAGCAAACTTCAGAGGACGGCGGAAGACAGGAAGGCCTGGCGTGAACTGGTCCATGGGGTCGCGAAGAGTCGGACTCGACTGTGCGACTGAACAACAACAAGATGCTACTGGACTCTTGCTTCTTGGTATCTGAAGAAGTGAGCAGGGACTCACGAAAGCCCCTCCCCTGCCACGAATTTTGCTTGTCTTTAAAGTGCTCCTGGAGTCTTGTGGTTTTTTCCTGCTACAGACAGACTAACACGGTGACCCATCTTGGTCTATCTGAAGAAGTGAGCCGTGACTCACGAAAGCTCCTATCCAGCCACCAATTTTGTTCGTCTTTCAGGTGCCACTGGACTCTTGCTCTTTGGTGTCTGAAGAAGTGAGCCGTGACTCACGAAAGCTCCTCCCCTGCCACCAATTTTGTTGGTCTTCTAGGTGCTGCTTGGACTCTTGCTCTTTTCTACTGTTACAGATAGACTAACGTGGCCACCACCCATATCGATCTATGAACAGAAACTGCTCACTTGCTGGACAGATGAGGCTTCATTCATAACGCAGGGGCTCGTGCCGCAGAACTTTCTGGTAGATTGGTGGTGATGGAAAATGCGCTCAGATCTCAGCCAATTTACAGCCGCTCCGTAGGGTTCCAAGGCAAGAGAGGAACAGAGGTGGTTTGCCATTGCCTGTCCCTGTGTGGTAACCTTGAACTTCCCTGGTGGTCTCCCAAGTACTGACCAGAGCTGACCCTTCTTGTCTTCTGAGACCTGATGAGATCATACTAGCCTGGGACACCCCGGTCAGGGCAAAGCTTTATTTATCTGGTCATGGAAATTGCCTGCCTCTATGTAGCAGCCCTGGTATTCCTTGGTGGTCTCCCATCCCAATACTAACCAGGGCGACCCTGCTTAGCTATCAAGATCGGGCTAGCCTGAGCCATCCAGGTGAGCCCAGAAACAAACAGAGGTGGCTTCCCTTACCAGCCCCTCCATAGCAACCCTGGACTTCCTCAGAGAGAGCCAGTTTGGTGTACTGGTTGGGAGCGCGGACTCTAATCTGGGGAGAACCGAGTTTGAATCCCCCACGCCGCCACATGCAGCTGCTAGGTGACCTTGGATAAGCCACAGTTCTCTCAGAGCTGTTCTCTCAAGAGCAGTGCTTGAAACAGCTCTCTCAGCCCCAGCTACCTCACAGGGTGTCTGTTGTGGGGAGAGGAAGGGAAGGAGATCGTAAGCCGCTTTGAGATGCCAAGTGAAGGGCAGGGTATAAATCTAATCTCTTCTTCTTCTCAGTGGTCTCTCGTCCAAGTACTAACCAGGGAAGACCCTGCTTAGCTTCCAAGATCTGGTGGGATTCGGCTAGCCAGGGCCAAGAGATGTGCAGAGGTTGGTTTGCCATTGCCTGCCTCTGCATAGCAACCCTAGACTTCCTTGGTGGTCTCCCATCCAAGTACCAAACAGGCCAGCCCTGCTTAGCTTTTGAGATCTGATGAGATGGGACAGGCCTGGGTCATCCAGGTCAGGGCAAGAGATAAGCACAGGTGGTCTGTCACTGCCTGCCACTGCGTAGTAACCCTGGACCTTTTTGGTGGTCTCCCAAGTACCAAACTGGCCGACCCTGCTTAGCTTCAGAGATCTGACAAGATCGGGCTAGCCTGGGCCATCTAGTTCAGAGCTAGCTCTACCTGGCAGATTACACTCTCATTAACTGGTGGCAGCGTTGGGATCACCTGGATTTCCCTTCTCAGGCACCGAATTGACTTTGCCCAGTCCTGGTCTATCAAGTTGCCGATTTCACCCCCTACAAGCGCTCTGGTCCTCTCTGGTTGGAAAACTGCATGAGAGGCGGCTTCCGGTGGTGCAGTGGTAAAAAATACTCATGAAATTGTCCTTTCTAAAGCGACAGGACTTTTCTCAGGGTCTGTACCTGGCAACTCCGCACAAACAAATGAAGCTCACAGATGCTGCCTGGCAAAAACCACATCTTAGAGTATGTGCACACCACATCCCCTTGTAATTCACACCAGGTATGATCACTTCCCCCTGCCTCCCCGCAGATGCAAACACACACAGTCCTTGGGCCTCTTATCTCTGCAGGGACTGCTGACTTGAACAGTCATAACAGATTTCGCAGGAGATCGGTCTTCTTTCCTGTCTCACTCCGAAGGCTGCACTTCTGACAAGACAGCTGGTCTGCCGAGCCATGACATGTCTGGTTTCCTTTTGACTCCCATAGTCTTCACTGGGTTTCTTTGTGACCCAGCAATGCTGTTCTAAAGCAGGGGTCCCTAACATGGTGCCGATGGGCAACATGGCACCTGCCTAGTGTTTTTAGAAAGTAGGCAGGGCCGGGTGGTTTTTTTTCTCCCAGGAGGACTTCTGATTGGCCGCTGGAGATCTGATAGGCTTTGCAGATTATTCAAAACATTACTTGGGCAACAGCTGCATGCATCAGCTGTGCGTATGTAAGAAAATATTTTAAAATATGTTCATTTAAAAAGGGGTCTTGTCAAGAAGGGCTTCTGTGCCTGAAATGTTGAAGAGTTACTGCTGGAGTTATAGAAAAGAGCAAGAGTCCAGGAGCACCGTAAAGACTGACAAAATTTGTGTCAGGTGTGAGCTTTTGTGAGTCACTGGCTCACTTCTTCAGATGCACCAAGAAGACAGAGCATCACTGCCCCAGACAGAGTGTTCAAAGGGACATAAGAGAAGCCATGTTGGATCAGGCCAAGGGCCCATTTAGTCCAACACTCTGTGTCACATAGTGGCCCAAACCCAGGGGCCATCAGGAGGTCCACCAGCAGGGCCAGAACTCCAGAAGCCCTCCCACTGTTGCCCCGCTAAGCACCAAGAATATGGAGCATCACTGCCCCAGACATAAGAACATAAGGGAAGCCATGTTGGATCAATTAGAGTGATTTATTCAGGATTTCAGTTCCCTTTCATGACAGAATCACTCTGCTGACATAGCAAAATCCTACATCTTGTATCTACATTAGGCCTTTTCAGCAGTAATGTCCACATGTACTGGGAGTATAGCGTCTGTACATATTGAGAGCATATGGAGAGCCTGTGGCTCAGTGGTAGAGCATCTTCTTGGCATGCAGAAGGTCCCAGGTTCAATCCCTGGCATCTCCAATTGAAAAATTCAGGTAGGAGGCGATGTGAAAGACCTTGACCTGAGACCCTGGCTCAGTGGCACAGCCTCTGCTTGGCATGCAGAAGGTCCCAGGTTCAATCCCCGGCATCTCCAGTTAAAAGGACCCAGGCAGGAGGTGATGAGAAAGACCTTGACCTGAGACCCTGGCTCAGTGGCAGAGCCTCTGCTTGGCATGCAGAAGGTCCCAGGTTCAATCCCCGGCATCTCCAATTGAAAGATTCAGGTAGGAGGTGATGTGAAAGACCTCCGCTTGAGACCCTGGAGAGCTGCCGCCGATCTGAGTAGACAAGACTGACCTTGATGGATCAAGGGGCTGATTCAGTAGAATCATGTGTTCGTGAGCACTGTCTGCAATACTCTTGATATATATGCAGTCACCATGTTGTCTGAACAAGGCTGAGTGCCTATTTTGCATGCACATACACCTCTGATATGCATGAACCAAGACCTGGATTTCTTAAGGTTTTGGTTGCACATATCAAAGCTCCACACACATGCAAAATAGGCACGTTGCCCTGTTCAGAAAACATGGAAACCGTGCGTCCTAGAAGCACTATGCGCAACGTATACTCTTGATGCAAGAGGTTGCCGAGTTCCTGGTCTATGTGGACATAACATCTGAAAAGGACTTTTGACCTGTAGCCACTGAGGTTGCCAACTCTTGCTTGGGAAATACCTGGAGATTTGGGGGTGGAGCCTGAGGACAGTGGGGTTTGGGGAGGGGAGGGGCCTCGGTTGTGTATAATGCCACAGAGTCCCCCCCCTGAAGCAGCCATTTCCTCCAGGGAAACTGAACTCTGTAGTCCGGAGATGGGCTGTAGCTCTGCGAGATCTCCAGCCCTCCCCTGGAGACTGGCAACACTAGTGGTCAAATTTATTTTTTGTTTGTTGATCTATTTGTTTATTTCATTTTTATCCTGTTTCCCTTTGGTTAAGAGCTCGAAACAATTTACATCAACGGTCGATTGCATTAATTAAAACAGGTGAACTATGTTGTGTAGTACTGATGGTTTATTATATTTACGTTTTATATTAGTTGATAGGATTTAATGCAAATATATAATACAAGACGTGGGACCCGCGATACTCGCGTGGGGGGGGGTATTCCTAAAGGCTCCTGGCCTGCAGAAGCAGCTCCGCAGGTAAGCCTTCTCCCCCACCCCCTGGGCCCCGGCGGTGAGGCCTGAGTGCCTCCCAGCCGCCAGACCTGCCGATTTCCCCCCCCCCCCGGGGGACTGCCTGCAAGGTGGCAAGACCTCAGAGCCTCCCAGCCGCCGGGCCCGCCACAGCGTTCGCAGAGCATTATCTGCGCATGTGCAGGGAATGCTCTTTTACTTTGGGGGGGGGGGTTAAATATCCCCCTATAGTTTTTTATAGATTTCAGATTTTTCTGCACATTTGGGGATTGCCCCAAATGTGCAGGAAAATCTCTTTGCCCCCTAGGTGCCCCCTATGTGCGGATTTAGATATCCGCACGCAGGGGATGCTTTGGCTATTAGATATATATAGTTTAAATATCCGCACGCAGGGGGTGCTTTGGCTATTAGATATATATAGTTTATCATCTGGATATAAAGCAAGCCCAGATCTGGTCCTCAGAAAAGGCTGATTGGAAGGAGACAAGAGCCAGCGCGATGCATCACACAGAGACACAACAGTCTCCTCTGAGCATGGACGCACCGAACCTTCTTAATTATTGTCTATCTGATGGCACTCTCCTCGAACACTGGTGCGTCACGTGTCAGCCCCAAGTCTGCAAAGGCTTGTGTTAAACCAACAAGCCGCTCCGGCGATAGCCTCCAAGTATCCCTCCCTGGGAACTGAGAGGTGATGATATAGGGATTGGGGTTTTGTGGCCGGCCACAGCTAGGAAACCGCAGCTCGGGACGTGCCAGCCCAGCTGTTGATCCTGCAAATAAAAGGGAAGTTATTAATCGCATGCCATTGGGACCTCCCCTTGGCCACAGCATCCGGCGCGGGCCAAAATTCCATGCAGACGCTCGAAGGGTTCATATCACTACAGCCACTGACAGGGTCCTAATTATTCAATTGAGACAGACCGAGATTATGGGCATTAAAATGACTCCGTGGGATGGCACGGGGCCAATGGAATCGCGGTGGCTTGGGGAATGAAGGGTTCTCGGGCCTGAATTCAATCCAGGTTCGAATCCGGAACAAATACGAACCTTTTACAAAGCTCATCCCTACGTTTGGTGCAGTTCAGTTGTGGGGAAAGCTGTGTGGTCAGAGCTGCACCTTCTCTTTAGCCAGGGGAGGGTTCCACCACCCCACAGCCCTAAATTCAGCCTGCATTAGATTGATCCTAAATGCTCTCTTCTTCCTGTCGATCAGATGTGCGCTGGCTGTTCTGTGCTTCGAAGTGAATTCCAAGAGGCACGGAGCACCGTCCCGATGAAGAAAGGCTAAAGACTCTGGGACTTCTCAGTTTAGAAGAGCGATATTTGAGGGGGGACATGATAGAGATTTCTAAAACTATGCATGGGGTGGAGAGAGTTGACAAAAGGCACTTTTTCTTTCTCTCCCGTCATGCTAGAACTCGAGGGCTTCCAATAAAGCTGATGTTCAGGATGGACAAAAGGAAATACATCTTTATGCAATGAGCGATTAAAATGTCGGATTTGCTCTTGGAGGATGCAGTGATGGCCGCAGATGGCTTTAAAAGGGGATCAGACAGATTCATGAGGTCTATCGGCGGCTACTTGCTGTGGTTACGAAAGGGAACCTCTACGTTAAGAGGCACTACACCTCTGAATCCCAGAGCCAGGAGGCAACATCAGGGGAAGGCCTCGGCCTCTGTGCCCTGTTGTTGGCCCTCCAGAGGAACTGGCTGGCCACTGTGTGAGACAGGAGGCTGGACTAGAGGGACCCTCACTGGTCTGACCCAGCAGGGCTCTTCTGATGCTCTTCTCAGGGGAAGGCCTCGGCCTCTCTGCCCTATTGCTGGCCCTCCAGAGGAACTGGCTGGCCCCTGTGTGAGACGGGAGGCTGGACTAGAGGGACCCTCCCTGGTCTGACCCAGCAGGGCTCTTCTGATGTTCTTCTCAGGGGAAGGCCTCGGCCTCTCTGCCCTGTTGCTGGCCCTCCAGAGGAACTGGCTGGCCCCTGAGTGAGACGGGAGGCTGGACTAGAGGGACCCTCCCTGGTCTGACCCAGCAGGGCTCTTCTGGTGTCCTTCTCAGGGGAAGGCCTCGGCCTCTCTGCCCTGTTGCTGGCCCTCCAGAGGAACTGGCTGGCCCCTGTGTGAGACGGGAGGCTGGACTAGATGGACCCTCACTGGTCTGATCCAGCAGGGCTCTTCTTATGGGGGAACCAGTTCAGATCAAGTCTGCTGCACATGGGAAACGGAACTTAATCCTCCCCAGAACATCTTTTTCTCACCCTGTGAATCCCACCTTTTAATCACTCTCTGTGTAAAATAGTCTTTCCTTTTGTCCGTCCCGAGCCTACTGCCCATCAGCTTCTTTGGATGCCCTCCAGTTCTAGTATTTTAGGAGAGGGAGAAACATTTCTCTTTGTTGGCTTTGAAGATGTTGCTCTCTCCAGCAGAAATGATCTCTACAAGAGAAACTGTTTTAAAAAAGGGCCTCAGACAGAAGTTGGGGAGAGACTAGATGAAACACAGGGCATGACATTTCCCCCGAGCTGTATCACTTCAAGCTGCCGGTCTGTGTATGGGTGGATTTTGAACGCTTCCTCCAAAAACAAAATCCCTGCGTGTAGAAAAGTAGCATGCCCGGGAGACTAGACTGAATGTGTCCTGACCTGCTAGTTTCCTGCACATAGAGAATTCTCTGCATGGGTGAACACACTGAAGCATTTGACCACCTGACCAACTGGTCAGAAAAAAAACTTGACCAAAAAGCCCCAGGAGGGGAAGCCAGGATTGTCAGCTCTGGGTAGGAAATACCTGGAGATTTTGGGGGGAAGCTTGAGGGGGAAGGGGGGGGGACTTTAAGAAGAGAAGAAGAAGAAGAGATTGGATTTATACCCCCCCCCTTCACTACCCAAAGGAGTCTCAGAGCGGCTTACAAACTCCTTTTCCTTCCCCTCCCCACAACAGGCACCCTGTGAGGTAAAAGAAGAAGAAGAGATTGGATTTATACCCCGCCCTTCACTACCCAAGGGAGTCTCAGAGTGGCTTACAAACTCCTTTCCCTTCCCCTCCCCACCACAGACACCCTGTGAGGTAAAAGAAGAAGAAGAAGAGATTGGATTTATACCCTGCCCTTCACTACCCAAAGGAGTCTCAGAGCGGCTTACAAACTCCTTTCCCTTCCCTTCCCCTCCCCACCACAGACACCCTGTGAGGTAAAAGAAGAAGAAGAGACTGGATTTATACCCCGCCCTTCACTACCCAAAGGAGTCTCAGAGTGGCTTACAATCTCCTTTCCCTTCCCCTCCCCACAACAGACACCCTGTGAGGGAGGTGGGGCTGAGAGAGCTCTTGACAGAAACGGCTCTTTTTTCAAGAACAGCTCTTATCAGAACTACGGCTTGCCCAAGGTCATCCAGCAGCTGCAAGTGGAGACGTGGGGAATCAAACCCAGTTCTCCCAGATCAGAGTCCGCGCACTTAACCACGACACCAAACTGGCTCTCTATGGGGAATAATATCATAGAGTCTCCCTCCCAACCGATGCTCCCTCTAAGTTGTGGAGTCTTGTGAGTAAAAATTCTACTTTGTGAGTTCTTGGCATTAAACGTTGTGAACGAGCGATCTGGCTGCTGTATAAATGAGTTTGCTCTGGAGCCGTCCTTCCTGAGCCAGAGGCTAAAATACGGTGAGGTGGCTCACACTAAAATACGGTGAGGTAGCTCACACAAGAGAGAAGAGAAGAAATTGGATTTATACCTGCTCCCAACGTGGCCGTTTTCTCCAGGCGAACTGATCTCTGCTGCCTGGAGATTAGCTGTGATCCTAGGAGATCTCCAGCCACCACCTGGAGGTTGGGAGCCCTGGGGAAGTTGAACAGGCGAGCGAGTTTAACACACACACACACCCTGCTTCTGTCAGTCCAGAAACGTATATTTTCCTGTCTAGCCTGCAGGCTCACTTCTGTAAGTTTCCAAACTGTTGAAATTTCCAAACTGCTGATGATTGCTAAACCCAGGAGAACCCATTCCCGTGATCTCTTGGAAGGGAGACACTCCAGGCCTTATTCGGATGCTGCAAACAGAGCTCTGTACCCACAGGAACGTGGCTCGCGGTGGTGCTTACGGGGGCCCCGTCTCTCTTCCCTGGCAAGCGGCACGTGATGGAAGACGCCGTCTCCACATCAGGCACCTGGACAAAACAGAGTTTGTTTCTTCTCTGCAAACTGGGATTCTGATAAACGGGTGGATCCTGGTTCATTTTGTTGTTTTTAAAAGGAAACGAGGGCACAAACATGGGTTGGCAGTCAACCATCAGTGGATGTACAGCTTCTGCAAGGATGCAAACCACCAAAGAAATACTGTAGAAAGAAAGTATTAGGCAACAAAACTGTACCCTTAAAATGAATTCGCATTTGCTTTTACAGTCCATTTTTTACAGAAGTGATTAGCCGCTCCCTCTCTGTCTCAGCAGGAGAGCCGAATGGAAGCAAGATAGACTGCAAAGTCAGAGTTAACTTCTCGAGCTTTTGGGGCCCTACCTTCGAGACAGCGGCCTGAAGAAGTCAGAAGAAACGGACGGCAACCCGGACATTCCGTAGCTGCTTCATTTGTGACTCTGTTTAGAGACAAAAAAGGAGTGGTTAATAGCTTCTGTGGAAAAGGACTTTAAAAGAAAATACTAATTCATTTCAAGGACACAATTTTGTTGTCTAACACTTTATTTGTACAGTATTGGAGAGCCAGTTTGGTGTAGTGGTTAAGTGCGCGGACTCTAATCCGGGAGAACTGGGTTTGATTCCCCACGTCTCCACTTGCAGCTGCTGGATGACCTTGGGCAAGCCGTAGTTCTGATAAGAGCTGTTCTTGAAAAAAGAGCCG